>NW_026570324.1:486214-752964 GCF_019649055.1 Paramacrobiotus metropolitanus | reverse complement strand
CCGACCAACGATGCGGATAAAACCGAACCGACGGAGAAAGAAGAAACGAGGTCGACCTCGGAAGAAACCTCCGACCGACTTCGAGACACCTGCACTGAAGGAACTGAAGCAAGATGTGATAGCTGCTGACCCAGCACCGACCTCGGAAGAAGTCGCTGACGATGGATTCAGCCGACCACCGAGCAGCCGAAGAAGTCTGATGACAAGTCGGAGACCCCGGCACAGCCAGCCAACCAACCCGTAGAGGGACCGAAGTCGGCAACAAAGCCAGCTCGGAAGAAGAGGACGGTAAAGCAAACCGACTCGTCGGCACCGACCACAGAGGCCGTTGTAGCCGACTCGGCAGTCAACCGACCAAGCCAAGCGCAAAATACCTGCAAGCGGAAGGTCGACACCTAGTACATCGGCGCCGACCATGAAAGTCGTAGCAGCCGACCAGGCAGTCGAACCGACTAAGCCGAAGCGGAAGTACGGTACAGTCAAGAAACCGAAGCTAACGGCACAACAGATGCTGGGAAACAGAAGTCGCTGAAGATGAAGCCCATAAGGAAATCCTCGAACGAATTACCGAAGGACGGGCGGACTCGGAGAAACCAGTCAAAACAGCAAAACCTAAGACACCCAAAACAGCAGTCACAACAGAACAGACTCAGTCATAGGGCCATAGGCGTAAAACTTAGAATAAGTTTTAGGTAGCTTAACAGTAGCTAGGTATAGATGGACCTTTGGTGTCGAAATGGAACCTCTTCAGTTGACCGGAACATCTTCAGTTGAATGTACGGGAGTTGGTAGAATTCTAACGCGCCGTATTTCCTTTCCTTGACAGCAAGCGACAATGTCAGGCCGTCACCGACGACCCACCTTCCAGCGGATCAAATAGCGGACGTAGTGGCAGCGGATCAGACCGATCACAGCCCTACCCGACTTCTTACACGAGTCATCGCTCGACATCGCGATCGGATAATTCGCGGTCGGCCACACAGACGCCCTTACCGCAGGTAGATAACCTAGTGCTAACAACAGCTAATGTGTTAGCAGGTCTTACGGTCGGGTCCCAACGTGGAGCGATACCGCCGCAGGTTTTGCCGCCGAACACAGCAGTCGATACCACAGGCTGCCTGTGGAACCTCGGTACTGGAACGAGTCAAACGACTCCGGTAACGGCAGCGGACCTACATGGTCAAATGCCACCGTATCGGTGGTCGGCACCGACAACAATAGTCGGACCGACCAGCTCGGCATCAACAATGATGACTGGAGCAGTCTACCCGACACCAACAACGGTGCCAGGGATGGCGAACACGCCAGCAACGATTTACATGGTACCCACAATGGCGCCAGGAATGGCTAACACAGCTGGTCCGATCTACACGACGCCCACATTGGCGCCGAGTAGTTTCCCATACACTCCACCGGCGATGCGATTTGCATCAATTCCGCCAACGTCGGGAATGCCACCCCCACAAATCGCAACGATCAGTATGGTCAACCCGGATGGCACACTTTCGCCACCAAGGCCAATATTGCTCACGCCACCGACTTCGCCGACCCATTTCCGACCACCTGGACAACAAAGTTCCTGGATGGATCCGATGCGACGACCCCTTAATGAACCGGCTGAATCAGCACAGAAGTCAGGTCGGAGGACAGAGCCAACAAGTGCCTGTTTCGACGACGGCCACACAGGTCGTAACGTCGATGCCTCCACCTTTGGTGGTCGTCCAAGAAATTACACTAACGGAAGGACGGACGAAGAACTCCGCCAACAAGCGAAATGGCTCGTGCTCACATAGACACGATTAGCCACGCGTTGACGCAGACTTCGCAGATGGATCCAAGCCACGCCGACTATCGAGCGGCACTATTAAATCAGCTCTCTTATAATGAGACACGGCTGAACAGGCTACAAGACGCTCTATCAAGGGAACAGCAATCCTCCGATCTGCCAGCAGGCAGTAGCTCGAAATGTGGCCCAGAGACTGGGAGACCCAGAACCAGACCCTTTCTCGATAACCACACAGGTTGTCGTACCGACGTCCCAGCAACTCCGTCGACTTCGGCAGGCCAACAAGTGCCTGGCCGAACACCGTCGTTGGAGATCGGAAAACTCCGCGTCCAGAAGGAGGAGGCCATGAAGGAGGCAATTAAACTCAGAATGAGTTACTCAAAATCCCCATACATCGGAGAACTACTCGGCCGAGATGGGAAGGATGGCCGAGAAGAACAACAACGTACCGATCAGGCCGCTCACCTGGAAAGGAAGATACGAGCCGAGGAACGGAACTTGCGCTCGTCGGAATCTCAGCACCGACCACACAGGCGGTGATTGATGAGAAATCCGGTTAGCTCGGCTGGACGCTTTAGCGCAAAAACGCGACGAATACCTCCACAGGATCGACGAGGCGAAGCGACGCCTGCCCACACTCGATCCGACTAGGAACATCATCATCGAATTTTCCAGAGCAATCTCGAACTGATTGACCACTGGACAAAGAAATACATGGAGCAGGAGAATGAAATCCGAGCACTCCAACCGGTGACGACCCAACCAGCGGCCGTACCGACGAGCCCAGCAACCGATGATGACGGTGAACGTAGGCCAAGATTGTTACCAATCCAGATCCCGGCTTTCAACAGCCGACACAGCAGGTCCCACAAGAACTACCGGTATCCCCGCTCCCAACACTGCAGGAGCTACGGGCATTCTTAAGAATGGCTGGAAGTTGTGTGGAACGAATGGGCGCGGTCATGGAAGATACACAGGCCGGAACTCCTGAATGGCAAGCCCTTGAACACAACGGAAAGTCATTCGCGATTATATGGCAGGACTTCAGTCATATTTGACTACCGGACTGCCAACAACGATGGCAGAATTGACCGTCATCCGAACAAGGATGCAGAATGCGCAAAACCGCATCGACCGTCATCACCACCTGACCCAGAACTTGGAAGCAGCGGAACGGAGGTCGTCAGCCGCACCAACCCCTCAGATAACGGACGTACGGGCCGCCATGCAGAATGCGCAAACCGCATCGACCGTCATCACCACCTGGCCCAGAACTTGGAAGCAGCGGAACGGAGGTCGTCAGCCGCACCAACCCCTCAGATAACGGACGTACGGGCCGCCATCGAGGTCGAAATCGAATCCTCGACGGCATAAAAGAATGACGCAAGGTGGAATTTACCAGCTATCGCCAACAGAGCTCAGATAGTCAACGACCTCCACCGAAGCTTGCGCATCGCCCGCCAATTACTCGAACTACGTGACGGGATAACGACAGATGACCAAGCCGTCCGACTGAACATGCATTACCGAAGGATTCAGCAGATAATCCAGAGCCAGACGGGTGGAACCGAACAACAGGTCCCCAGCTCAGGTATCATGCAATGGCACTTCAGATTGGACAGGATGACCAGACGACAGAAGTCTGGAAAACCATCCTCGACGGCAAAGAAGCCCTCCAAGCCATCTATGGACGGATAGCCAATGGAATCCAGAATCCCACCGACTTAGATCCCGGTTCGGAAAATTAACGATCTCATAGCTCACATAGGGCTAACTGAAGATCTTACTCGGTACGGTTTGCCCACCACAGAGGTGGACAAACACCGACTCCGAACAGCCATGGATCAGGTGAAGACGGCTGTCTTAATGGAAAAAATCTCCGACCTCACAAACGGATGGCGCCCAGCCGACGTACAGCAGGGGCCATGGGACTTCACCAATATCGTCGCCTCCCCACCACCGACCACACAGGTCGATGGTGGAACTCACCCGCCGAACACACAAGTGTTCGACCCGGCCACGTCTGCGGACGCTCGAAACACTGAAACGGAGACGGGACGAAGCGACCAACCAGTCCAATACAATTAGGGAACGGATGCAGAACCTCCCAACAAGCGGGCCGACCATCCCCAGAAGTTCCAAGTTCTGTTGAATCAGTACAAACAAGTGTCTGATAGCCTTACGGAACTCGACAAACTAATTCAGGTTGAACAACACATGATTCAACTAACCGCTACACCGCGATCGGCGAAGACCACACAGGCCTTAGCCACACCAGCTGTAGACGGCGAAAGACATTCGCTGACGCAAAAGCCGCCGTGGAGGAGGCCAAGCAAATTCTGACAAAGGTATACGAACGTTCCCGACAAGGCTTGGAACGCTTCGCCTTGCAGAAGATAAACGACTTCACAACTCACATAGAGTTGGTCGAAAATTTGATCCGAAGCGGGATGCCACAGACGTTGGCGCATCAACAGCTAAGTACAGCCAGGAGTCGAATTATTGTCGAAACTTAATGCCGACAACCAGACATTCTAGCCTTACCGTCGACGACGACCACACAGGCCGCAACGTCGACATTACCAGCCAAACGAAGCCAACGCCGACCAGCCGACTCCGATACGGAGACTTCGGACGCATTACCGTCGACCTCATCGGCCATGGAAATGCACTCGGCAATGCGGAAAAGCCGCAGGGAAAAGATGGCTGGAATAATAACCGACGGGTGGAATCTACTGGAACACCTCCAGCGATCCTTTGTCAACGAGACACCGTCCGATCCTGAAACTCTTAAAGTGGCGAGACAGAAAATGAACGACCTGATGGCCTACCTGAAAAAGGCGGACATCCTCATGGGTAAAAGTGAACCAACCGAGGCCGACGAACGGCAACTCAGGTCGGTAGTCGAACGGATCACAGAGATCCTCGACGCGGAACCGGCATACTCTAAGCGGATTCCGACTCCATCGCCACCTCGCCGAGCAGCACCGACTACGACAGCGGTGATGACTCTAGTCGGCACGACACCGATGGAAAACCCAATCGCCAACATGGACATAATTACCCAAGCTGGACAGGACTTAGCCGATATCTTCTTCCACCGACTCAGTGGAACCTTAACGGAACAAGAGGAAACCGACCTCACCCGGATCGACCGAGCATTACGACTCGAGTTGGATTGGGCCGACACTCTAGGCTCATGGGAGATTCCACCGCCGGGTCCGAACCGAGACCGGCTTATCGAAGCACTTCAGTCGGTGATCGACTACGTCAAACAGTACTTGGCAAACCCGAACAAAGCGGGAGCACCAGTACCAGCTCGGGAGAGAACACCTTCCCCAGTCCCATCAGTTGGACTCGACGTCGAACTTCCATTCACCGAAACAGCGGAACAAAAAGAAGTCAATATCGGTGAAGTCGAAGATCAATACCGAGAAGCGGTCGAAGTTATGGAAAAGCTCGGAAAACAACTCCGGGAGCTCGATCCTAACAACGCTATGGAGAAACAGATGCGTGACGCCTTGGACCAGCAGTATACTATCTGCTCAAGGCGGGTCGAAGATTTGTGGAAAGTCCTAGAAGCTAACCCACAAAGGGTTCAGCCGACCTCCACTCAGTCACAGCCGACTACTTCACAGCAACCGCCCGAGCCCACAATGGCCGAACAGCGGGAAGAACTTGATCAGAGGTTGGCTCGTGCTAAGAAGATTGCTGCCGACTTACAACGACAAGTCGACAGTATGGACGGAACAGATCCGACCATCCGCAACATACGGACGGCAATCGGAGATCAACTTAGGATTTCCCAGATGCACGTCCAGGACATAGAAGCAGAGATCGACATGCTCCGACGCGATTCGATGGCAGAAAGAATCCGCCGAGAAAAACGTGGTCCGCAACAGCCGACTACTTCGAGCAAACCGACTTCGACAACAGCTCGGATTCAGCTCCAGTCGACCTCAACAATGAGTTTGGCTCAATCGAAACCGATGGAAATGGCCGACCGGCCCATGTCTCCGGCTACAGAAGCTCGGATTATGGAAGCCATACCGGACACTGACGAGTTGCCGAGTACGGTCGCGCCACATATAGTCAAATTGTTGGCCCGAGTAGCGGAACTCATCACAGAGATGAGAGCCCGCAGAAATTTTTGCGTCGACAACAGTCAGGAAGCAAACGACTTGGATCGAGACATCCTGGCCTGGGGAAATAACGCTCGGTTCATACGACGACTTTGTCATCCGGACGCCCCCCAAACGACCAGGACTCGACAACACCTGATTCGTACTACATCATGGTTGGAAACCAGGGTGAACGAGTACGAGGAGGAAAAGCAACGGGACGAAGAAGAGAAGTCGACCAGCGTGGCAACAAACGCCATGGCTGAAGGTCGGTCGTCTAGGATCACAAAGATCCAGACGGCCCGGAAACCGAGTTTCGACTCAGTCCGACTTCCACCTCCAGCCCCACCAGCCAAACCCGACCTTGAATGGATAAAAGCAGTCAACACACAGTTACTGCGAGCGGACGCTGTTATAGTCGAACTCCGAAAAATGATGGACGAAACCGACCAGCAGGTCCACAGTATTGTCAGATCGACATCAACCTCGGACACTTGGAGAACAACACCAAGGAAGCCCGATTTATCCTTCGACCAACAACAGTGTGGTCAGCTAAGAATCAGGAACGGCTACAAACATTAGTAGCCATGATTCAGTCCTTTGTAGACGACTTCTACAAACGGAAAGAAGCGGAAGAACAGAAGAAATCGAAGAGGCCGCCCTCGGCCAAAAATGGTACAATCGGTCAAACCGACACAGGTAGTCCCACCGGTGAGTCACCAAGACGAGCCGATGGACGAAATACCAATACCACCACTTGAAGGCGACGATGAACCGATGGATACTTCGGAGGAAGTCGGAACAACAGAAGTAATCCGACCTAAGCCCCTGGAACGACCTACAACGTTACCTGGGCTCTCACAAAGAGAACCACAGAGTGAACGAACACCGGATGGTCGACTTATCCTCCAACCAGGCGGATCGAACTCACCAAAGTTTGCACGGAAGCCAAAAACGACGGATAACGTCGAAGAGCATGGACCACGCAGGCGGCTCTTCCCGTCGAAGTCGCCATCACCAGTCCCAGTCAGGACCAAGGAACAACTCTTGGAAATCCTGAAGGCGACTCCGTCTTCCTACCACCGGCCGAAGCCGAGCCCGTCACGGAAAGTGATGGGAGCAAAGCCTTATTTACTCCGGCCGTCCATAAGAAGCTAGTCGGCCAAGCCAAAACGCTGGACCTTCAACGGATACTCTATGAAGCACAACTTCAAGGAGGTATCCGAGATCGAACCATGACAGAAGAGCAACAGACTCAAATGGCCCAGAAGATCCATGCTACCATCCAGGATAGAGACAAAGTCCTGAGAGGTTGGTTACTCTGAGATGCGGAAAGCAGGAGTTACGACAACTCCGCTGGATACGAACATGATCCAGACGATTCAGCGGCTCCGCAACCCGAGCATCAACCCGGGCGCTACACATTGGAAATTCAACCTCGGCCTGGAGAAGAGGTTACCGAGAAGATTCCGATAACAATGTCGGATAGCAGCGAAGATGAGGAGAACGCGGACAACATCGACTCCGACGACTCCATGCACCAAAAGGCAGCGGCACCTACGAAGGGATCTATACCGAAACGAGGTAGATCGCCGGTAAAGCAGATTTCGCCGACTCGATCAGCATCCCAGCCGACTAAGCTGCCAAGTCAACCGACGACTGAGAAACCACCTAGGTTCTCACCTCGGAACACCCCAACGAAACCAAAGAAAACCGAAGAAGCGATGGATACAACATCCCCTTCGGAAGCGCGAGTCGGAATTATGGTCGAAACGTCACCACAAGGGACGAACCGACCTCCGTTCACTCTGGTCCACGTCTAACAATAGACGAGTCTCGAACGAACGAGTCGACGACCGAGTCGGGTAACATACCGACCAAACGGAGTACGGCCAAGGAGAAACCACCTCAAGACTCGTCGCGAGAATTTCATGACGACCTAGCTTTACAACACGTAAAGGACTTGACGAGGTTGGAACAGGACGTCTGCATCGACATGGCGTACCCAGAGGATAGGGAACTCTGGCATTCGCTGAGAATCCGACGTGCCAGTATAGTCGGAAACACCACGGAAGCTCGGCGTGACCACGACCGACTTACCGAGAAGATGGCCGACGTGATGAAACGAATGGGAGAACACTACCGAGTGGAAAGGAGTCGACCTAAAGCCCTACAAGAGGCTACGTCGACTCAGCGCAAAGCCACCGCCTCGGAACCCAAGTCGACTAAGAAGACGGTACAACCACCCGTCGTCAAAATGAAAGTTCCCCCTCCGATTAGACAACCTTCTGTCCAAATTGACGATGATCTTGACGCAAGGGTCATCAACTCGGCTAATTCTGCGAAATCCCACAAGGATAAACGGAAGGCTAAGAAGGAAGCAGCAAAACGGTCTGCCAAGCCGCAGCCGACGGAAACCCAAAAGAAACCAGTCAAGTCGGAAACCAAGGAGCCGGCCAAACCGAAGTCGGACTCCACGGTTAAGACGCCGAAGCTCAACCCGGCTAAGCGGCATAAGTCATCTGACGACTTGGATATTTCGGATGCCGGCCCACAAAGGACCGAGCAGAAGGAGAAGGCTCAAGAACCGCACGACAAGGAGGCGGTCGAACGGAAATTTAAAGAAGTCATGGAACGAACCGGCACAAAGCCGGCTAAGACTTCAGGAGGTCGGCTACGAAACCCACCAAAACCACCGACTCCGCCCGAACAATCTCAGCCTTCAACATCCAAGCAACAGTCCGATGTAGAATCCGATCAGGCCTCGGACATGGAAGATAAGGATTCAATCTCCGACCACGGAGATGGGGATCCCTATGAAGGATTTAAAGGCGACATGAAAGAAATGTTTAACCATGGAGCGGACACCGACGAATCCCAGTGGCCAGCTCCAGACGATATACGTGAGCGTCTCCCGGACGAACAGCCGGAGGACCCGGTCGAAACATTAATCCGCACAGTCCGCGTGCACGTCGAAGTCGTCCGTAGTATTCGGAGTGCCAAGGAAAATGGCAGGGACATCTACCAATCCCTGGTACAAGACTTGTCGAATAATATACAAGTCGAAGGCGAAACCGGAACGTGGTTAACGCATCAACTCATGATGCAAATCGTCGCCTGGACCCTCGACTATGGATTAGCAGTCGCCGTCCACCGACAATGGGGACGGATGGCCGAACTTATCCAACCGGACCTCATCAAGTCACTTAAAAGTGCAGCAGCGAGGAACGCGGATGACACACCGACTAGAATTGCACGGTGTATCGGATACATTCGAAACCCCCGCGGATCGACTCTGGTCCAAATCGCCCGTGTATATAACGTGATGTACATGGACAAGAAGGGGAACATCGATGAAATTATCACGTATAGGATAGGCGAACGAATCGCGCTCCTGGTTGAGCAACATACTCTTCAGACGACTAACGCAGAACGCGACGTGCCAGTTCGGTATACCGTGCCAAACTTCATACCGGAACAACATCGGCGTGAATTTAACCTCCGGATGTCTTACGTCAACACAGACAAGCCTCCGGCGGGCACGGAACCGACCGAAGAATACAGTGAATCCAACGAACAACCGTCGGAAGATGCAGCCATTTTGCTGCATATAGCTCGTACGGCCGCACAGTCGTCACAAAAACGAGTACAAGCCTTAACCCGACCTCGAGCACCGCACGAACCGACAACATATGTCGGCACGGCATCGCTCCGGCGGGACGAGCAAGCATAGCCAAACCAACTAGGAGTGCGAAGGGACGGTTTATACCGAAGGACGTACAGTCACTTCCACCGTCCTCGCCTATGGAAATTTCGCCGGAACCAGAAGACTCGACCCAACAGAAGGGAAAGTCGAAGTCGACTAAAACGAAGTCGACTAAGCCGGCTAAGAAAAAGGAACCGAAGTCATCCGAGCTGATCTCGTCATCCGAGGAAGAAACCGAAGACGATGACGACGACGACGAAGATTTCCGAACACCCGGAAATGGATCGCCGAAGGACGACGACGAGGACGACGATGGAAACGGTAAACCTCCACCACCGTCGAGCTCAGCACCTCAACATCAGGCCGAACCGGAGATACCGGCTAAACAACCTGAAGAGAAGGATAGCGGCGACAAGGCCGACGACTCCAAGAGTAACGAAGACGATGGCGGAGTATACGTTCCTCGTCAGTACGGTAAACGAGTACCACTGACGCCCGACTCCGACCACCAGCCACTTCGTTCGGACTTTCATGAGGATATGATAGAAGTCCTACCAGACGATATTCCCCCACTGGTCAACGTTAGGTTGAAGTATACCGGCATTAAATCGGCTTCGAAACCCAAGCCGAGTGTCTCGGAATATGACGCCGGATGGATGTACACATTCGCCGCTCTGAAGGCCTTGGCCACACGTGGACCAAAGTTCGCCACACCAAGAATCGCCTTCAAACTCCTCCAACACTGGAAGGTAGATGAAACGGGCGATTGGCGACAACTTAGTCAGAACAACGTACGACATTACTGCGACCTCGGATACCATGCTGGGAAGCTGATACGTACATACACCAGCGGAAAGCGGATGTATTACGAGTTCCCACCGGCTAAGAAAGACCCGGCTCCTTCAACATATGAAGGATGGATACACGCTATTGAAGCGTGCATGGAAATGTCCTGGCACCCTGACGGACTTACCCGCGGAGAAATACTCCACCAACTTATAGCGCGGTTTGAGTTCCAGTGGACATCAACGGAACCACAGCTGGTCGATCCCAAATACAAGGCCAAACCGGACACGATTGCCGGACGGAAAAGTACTCCCTGGACGACGAACTAGAATTCGTCATATCGAAGGCACTCTACCAACAACGATTCGCCACTAACACCGATAAAACCCAAGGCGGTCAACGGTTTATCGCCTTAAACCCATCAAATCACCGACATGGACATTTACCGAAGGAACGACCGACCTCGGCACAATCGACCGAGTTGGCCGACTCGCACCAAGCAAGTCGGCTTGGGTCGCCAGAAGCACCTACACGGGAATGAGGAAACGCAGAACGCGTTGGGAGAGGCATAACCGACCTCCTCCCAGTACGGCGTCATCGACCAACAGAAGTCGATTTACCTCATTGGACGACCACAAAGGCGTCCTGGACCAGTTCGAGAACCGACCTGGCCCGACCGTAGTAATCATAGGACGTAAATTATAGGATGCAACCGAGAAACGGTTTGCTGACTTTTGTTTTAACAGACTCGTACGGAAGAGCCCCGAACGGAAGCCTTTACGGTGGACTGCCAACAGTGCATGGATAATGCGACGAGGGACAACAACAGAATGCCCTGCGCGCTGTGCATCGTATCCTTTACGAACGAACGAATTTCCGGCACCGGAGCGCAACACCGTGCTCAGGCGGCGGCACTTTACATAAACGTTGTCGCTGGCAACTTGAGCGCATACCGGTACCTGGCCGGCAGAGAATACTTGATTAATCAACTGGAGTCATATGAACAGGACAACCTGGCTACAATTCAGCGACAACGAGCTCGCGACCCGAGATGGGAAGAAACTCGACCACCAGTCCTAACAAATAGGCTGTTCGAGTACCGTCAGATGTTGGACCTGCAACGTCAACTTGACGACCAGAAGAAGATAAAGGAGGTCGATAGGAAGATCGCCACAATGCGAGTCCATCCACCACCGACCGATTTCGAACCGGAAATAAAGATTCGGGTACAGACACCCACACAGGGTCTCCCGACAGTCGGAGAATTAACTCCTACAATACGCGATGTCTTCGTCGGAGATTCGAACCGACCGATGGCCGGCGCATCTATAACGATGATGATGAATATGCCGGACGGAACTCAACAGCCAGTCACCTTCACACCGGCAACTCAGGAACAGTTGATGGCAATCCCACACAGGGCAATGCCAGTGGTCACACAGGCCCGTCCAACTGTTTCTCAGCAGATCCCTCAATCCGGAATCACAAATCGCGCTCAACAGCAGCGCCGACCGAGCAAAAACCTCGCGGGACATGATCTTAGACACCGGATCGGCCCAGTTGACCTTCGAGACAGAATCGAAGCGCAACGAGCCGTTATCCATGAAGCAGGAAAGGAGCCAACCAGAGCTCCACCAGGGAAACGTACTGGATCTGGAGAAACGGGGATCGGACTTACGGTCGACTTAACAAATAAGTCGAAACGTAACGTCATCCCACCTGAACAACGGCCGGAAGCCCAACAAGCGGAACCACCGGCCGAAGTCCAAGCTGAACTGGCAGCTCAACAGGAGCAGATGGACGTCGACGTAGCCGACCAGATGGCACAACTGCCACCAGTGGAAGTGCCGATCCGAGAAGACCCTCGCTATGACCGAGCTCGACAACAAGGAATCGAGGTCGTCATGCCACACCCTACCGAAAGGACGAACCACATTATGAACGTCATGAATTACGAGGAACGGTACCGACCACAAATCTGGCGGATGGTAGAAAACCTTCGTCAATTCCTCGTCCGATCCGGATACCAGGCGCTGTTCGAACAACATCAGTGGCGGTCCGACTTCAACATGAACGCGCACACAGCGCCGAATGTTGAACACCCGTACACTAGATCGAATGCGTTGCCGTCGATGACCGACCCGGTCTTGCTGAATGTACCATTGTACAGCCCGGACGGAACACGTGCGAGCCAACTAGGAGCTCGGGAATACTCCCATGACGAGTTGGAGAGTGTTGCCCAGTTCGTCATCACGGACGCACACCCAGCCTTTGTAATCACCGCGGCTCGGGCAGCACTGGATTTAACCCAGTACCTTCCGGAAGGAGAAGTCGACATGGCCCAGGACGGAGCCACGGCATTCCTGCGATTCATCTTCGCAGCTCGACTCGGCAATTACTTTTGCCATTACACCCTGTACGGACTGTACCACAATGAAGCGATACCAGCAGCTGTGGAAACCCTCGTAGCCCAACTCGGCACACCAATGAGAAGTGTTATCCTAGCTGTCTGGATGCGTGACTTGCTGTACACCCACGAACGGTATGCGACAAAGTATGCCTTTCGTGAGGATCACGTAGATCCCAGCGACGATGCAACCCGATTCATCAGCTGGTACCGCGAAAAGAAAACTTTGCCTAGCGGATTCAACTCGTCGCCCTACGAACCTTGGATGTCGGATGACATAGCACCCGGCGCACGACCGTTCGCGCTGCGGCTCCGCAAACAAGCGGCCAAGGAATCGAGGAAGAGCAGAGCGGAGCGCCCAGGCCAGAAACAGATGAGACCGACGAGATGTCTCAACGGAGCGGCCCGGCGACTTGTAAACCTAGGGACCCGAACATACGGCCACATAACCGACCTGGCCCGGACGATGATGAAGAAGAAGATTACTTCGGCGGCGATAAACCCGTCGAAGTTCCACTCAGTTAAGATCGAGTTCCCACACTGGAACTCGATCCCCATTGGAATAACTTTAAGGAGGCATTGCCGAGAAACGGCACGGTCGAGGACCGACCTTCCGACTGAGAAACAGTCTAGCTGAGAAACAGCGCCGTCGAGAACCGACTTCGGAATGGACACTTCTCTTTAGTTCTTTTTTTTGGAAAATGACCAACCATGTACGCGGCGGACGTCAACGACGATTTTGCCAGAAAAGCCGACTGCACAAGTCGGCCGGATTCTTTGGTCGGACCCGGAAACGCGTGGTTAGACCCGGGTATTTCGGCTCTTTCACCGTACCGGTACGTCCCCCAAAGAATCCCCTGGAACGAACTGGGCAATCGACCCAGTTCCCCAGCTTGGCAAAAACAGATCGTAACCACATCTGCTAACAGAGCAGATCGTCAACCACGTTCTGCGACCATCGGAGCCAACAGAAGCCCCAATCCGCGTTACATGGAGATCGATACTCCGGCCAACCGACTCCGGAGAAGAAACCGAGAGGATTACGCTAACATGGCGCGAAACACGTGACTGCGCGCGTTTCACGCCATGTTTGCCAAGCACCCGTGGCCACCTTCGGAACCGGGTAGCCGAGCAGCCTTCACCATTGTAAACAGCGGAAATCCCTCGGCCGAGCCGCCAACAGTGCAGGAAGACTCGGATTTGACTAGGTACGGGAGCCGACCACAAAGGTCGACTTCGTACTTTGCCCATAACTTGGAGACATAACGGATACTGCTGCGCAAGTCGACCACAAAGGTCGGTTGTGCAAGCCGATCACAAAGATCGGTTTTGGAGACCCAAACTGTTCGACCTGTAACGATGCAGATCGTTAAAACCACGACTCGCTACCTTCAAACGATCACACAGATCGACTGAGCATATGGTAGCCGACCAACAAGAAGTCGACCATGGATGGAAGCTGGCAGTAGCAACGTGGTAACTTAACCGGATTCTCCGTTTGAATCCAGACCTACAGGCTCTGTACCTGGAGATCAACCGCAGTCTCCCCCGGACGACATCGGGTAAACCAGCCGATTCACCGGTGACCACGACTACGCGCGTCTTCGAACGTGCTGCCATTCCCTGAAGAGGAACAGCGACGGTGATTTGGATACTGGTGTACCAACGACTCCGCCGCGACCTGCTTCCCCATGTCTCCAATGGAACATCCTAGGCAGACCGTGTTAGAATACGCGATCTGCACCCTCTTAATGAACCCCGCTGACAAGGATCATGCGGCCGCAACAAAAGTGGCAGCATGGCCTTCGTCAGCGGCAAAGAAAATTTCCCCGTGGACATGAGTCGTCTACCCCCAACAGAAGCGGCTAGGCGTCACAGGTTCGCGACAAAACAGAATGGAAAATCGGATCTGACGACCTCAGGGACTTGCATGTGCATGAAGTTTAAACCAAAGAGCTCGGCTCGGCAATCGGGCCACAAAGACCCTTAGCGTTGTGAGCGAGCGCAGTGCATGATGAAACGCCAGTCAATCGGCCAACAGATGCCGGAGGAAAACCTTACCTCGCAGGACTGGGCGACCCAGAAGCAAGCAATTCGGATTGACCGACCTCAACAGTAGCTCGGATCCGACCTGGAGTTCACGTCAGAGATCACAGAAGGAACGGAGTTGTGCTGCCGAACATCCCTCTGCCAGTCCGAACTGACCGAAGGATGTCCTGACACTACGGACCCGGCCAACTGTAGCCGAACGCACAGAACTCCTAAAATGAAGTCGACAACCATCAGACGGAGGTCGGAAGTAAGCGACAACAAGTCGGAAAATCAACCAGAAGTATGAAATCGACCTCCTAGTGGAAGAATTTAGCCTTTCGTCGGATAAAACACAGAGTTTTTCCGACTTGAGGAAGTCGGAAAATAGCCAACCTCCGAACTTGGACATGGATATCCGACCTCAAGCTGAAGTCGGAAGTGACCGCACAGAAGTTGGAAGGGTACGACAACAAGTCGGCAAAGACATTCAGAAGTCGAGAACCGACCTCCTAACGGAAAAATCCGACCTTCGGACGGATGGAAACATAGTTCATCCGACCTTCCGAAGTCGACTATAACCGACCACATGTCGGAAGTCGGCAACTCAGTCAACATGACGGAAGAAGAACGACAGATATCTGCGGTGGACGAATTCGACTTGAAGGAACTTGTTTAGCCCCACATGGGCATGTTATTGCAGGTTAACCCTAGTCGACCACTGACGGATAGGATAACCGACCTCGACAGAAGGTCGGATAACAACGGAACAGATTGGATGGAAGTCGACTGGACACTTCCATCGATGAAACTCATGAATTCCGACCGGACCTTCGAGCCAGTTCGACTCGGATTACTACAAACCAGGCTCGTGGTAGCAGATTGAACGGTTGTAACCGACCACTTTTGAACGGAACTGCTGTACATGACGACCACACAGGCCGCATGACTCACTTACAGCTTTTTCCGACCTGGACTTTAGCAATTCGGAACATAGCCGAATTCCCTTAGCCGCCGGTCGACTTACCGGTAGGCCGACCTTGGTCAAACCGACCTCGGTTCTATTCCCCATTCAGAGAGGATGCCTCGGCATTTGCAACCGCAACAGTGCCTCTCTATCCCGAACGGACGGATACGAGTCGGAAGTAAGTGTTTAACCGTGCTTATCCGACCTCGGTGAATTTAACCGGTTACGACGGGTAACCCGGGAACCGATGCCCCGGACCCAACTTACCGGATGAAAGTGGACAGGAGACCCCGTGGAGACTCAACTGCCCCGTGGACGTCATCCTAGTCGGAATAGGACCCCCGGACAGATTTTTGCAATTTTTTTCATTATTAGCATTTTTCCTAACAAACGGAATTGTATTTTTCTAGTTCGATCTCTTTGACAGATCTGTTTTGTAACCCCTTTTGCTCACTGGAATTGTGATTAAACTTTATTTCATACTTTCTTTCGCGCTGTATACAACTTTCATTACACTTTTCTTTCACATTGTTCTCCGTTGCCAACAGAAGCAAGAAGCCAGCCAACAGAAGCAACACCGGTCCAACGAAACGCCCGAGCGGCTTCCGGATTTTTCGGCCGTGAGTGGCTTCCACTCATGGGTTCGGAAGTGAAGAAGGGACGGTCGACCAGACACCGGACTCCCACTGCCAGAGGACGCGTACCAGCGACCCCACATTGGGTCCGACTGGAGAGTTGTGCGGTACTGGTGCGGTACCGAGTCGGAGCATCCTTCGCAGGAGCTCGGATTCCCGCCCAGAGGCATGTCAGAGGCACATGACTGCGCCTGGTGCATACGGCCCACCATGGACGTACTGCACTCATGCTTGCCATACCGCCTCTCTCGCTGTACGTACGTGTGCTGCTGCACTGCACTCATACCCGCTGAAGCGGATATATGCGGCGCACACACTGAGCATACTTGCTCTCTCGTCCCTCTCTCGCTGTATGACTCAGCGTACGCTCGCGTTGGATTGAGTCCAGTCTGCGCATCATCACACAGCTGATGGCACACAGCACGTGCTTGCCGCCAGTTGCTTCTTTCACGCCTTGACGAACGCTCAAGAGCTCTTCTAGCATTCACTTGCTTGTTAGCCATCAGTGCTTTGTTTTGCTTTCCCTGCTATTACGCAGCATTGTTCCCTTTATTTGTCAATAAAGCACACTCGTGATCTCCTCGCGCTTGCCTGTTACATGACTGAAGTAAATTAGTTGTTAAGGCTGATCGTGAGTAAACGGTAAGTGATATTCGTGAATCGTATTATTTCATCCATTTAATGCAGGCTTACTGTACAGTAGTTGTTACTAAGAGTGTAAGAGCTATGTAGTAAGACATTTGGGTTTTACCATTAGGGTTCTTGGATTTTCGCTGCTTTTATAAGTTTCGCTTTCGGATTTCTGCAGTTTGTTAACGGTGAGAGTAGAACTGGAGACTGTGATAGTCCGAACATATCTCGTACTTCGTACATCATCTCTATAATATTTTTGTGAGCTGTTATGACACTTTTCGCTTTTGACTCTTTGAGCATAAAATATGAATGAGATTGGCTTGTCATTTATGTGTTATAAGCACACATCGCATTCGCATTAAGAGCGCCATTTTTCCGATCTCACGGTGGCATGCTTCTCAGTCGCTTAGCTCAGAAACTAATCATTTAATGTTTCAGTTTTCCGAAGCATCCTCTTCGGTCGCCGTGCCCCATAGGGGGCTGCGCGGAACGTACCACTGGGCACCGAGCCATTAAACTTGATGTTAAATTTGTTAAATCACATTACTACTTATAACTATTACTATTTACACTGTTCATTTTTTATATTACTTTATTTCTAATATTAATTCTTAGTATTAATTCTTGGGTAGGATCCCAGTACCCATTCCATCTTAGCTGGAGAGTTGTGAGGCGTATTCCACCCATCAGGATATGAGTTTTTCCTTCCCACATTCACCGATCGCCAGCCAGAATGCGGAGCCGGGTGTTCCCAGCACGCTTCCAGATGAGAATTCCGGCCTGACCGCCGCCCGCTCTCCCGCTAGTGTGCACGACGCTCCGCCGCCCCCGGGTGACACTTCCATAGACGGCCGTATACCAGCGCCGAACGTATCGCTTCCGGTCGAACAGGACGACCGGATGCAGGGCGGTGCGACGGAACTGCCGCCCTGCGGTGGCGACCTGTGGAATAGCGCGCTGGACGCCTTTATTGAGGGGATGCAGCAGCTTGACTTGGAGGATGCCGACGACACCGAGCCCGGCAAAGGGAACAAGCGCACCATGAAGAACCCGCAGCCGACGACGTCGCCGGATGCACCGACAGTGGATTGGGCCACCGTTGACCACTGCCTGCAGGCGTTGCTGCACGTTGGATACTGCCGGGAGACCGTTTGCAGCCAGCCCGGCTGTGACAAGATGAAGATCCTCCTCTGCCACACCAAGACCTGCCCACATAAACCCGAATTGCAATGTTCGCTCTGCTGGCCGCTGATCGCGGTGTGCTGCTATCACGCTAAGCAGTGCCACGAGCCTCAATGTCTCGTGCCCTTCTGCCAAGTGATCCGCGCCAAGTGGGAACTGCAACGCCAGCAGCAGGAGATCCAGCGGCAGCAGTTTAATCGGCGCCGCGCGGCCATCATGCAGCGTATCATGCCGGGGACCATCGACGCGACGCAGGGCGTGGCGTATGTCGTCAGGGTGCCCATTCCGCAGCCGGAACAGCAGCGCAACAGTTTGCTCGTCCAATCTCTTCCGCCGCCGTTGGAAGGTATGCCGGCGCCCTCGGGACCGCGGATGGACGGTCAGTCCGTGACGGCGTTGGAGTTAAAGGCTCCGTCCAGTACCAGCACCCTGCCGGCGAAGGATGGCGGCGTTCAGGGCTCCCTCCCCGGGACATCGGTGGCGTCGCCGGCCGACATCCTCAGCAGCCTCATATCGTCGCTATCGACTACCTCTCCGCTGGACAATCATCCGCAGTTCGTGCCGCAGCCGGTGGCCGTCAAAGAGTGGCATGTGCAGGTGTTCGGCCCCGACGGGCGGGCCCGTGCTGATTCATTACGGAGGCATATGATCGAAAAACTGTACGTATTAAGTGCGACGTTATTAAAGGCAGAACCACAAGTGGATAAAATCTTGGCCATTAGGGTTCACATGAGCAGAAACCAAGTACTGTACTGTATTTAGTATTTACTTATAGAATTCGGCTATTTCATTTTCATATGCCTCTGTGACCCTTAAATTTGTGTCTTTTGTGGTTAATATGTAATTATACTACATAACAAAATATGTTAAGTACCCATATAATATCTTTGTAATCATGCAAGTACTAAGTACATACGCAGCATCCGAAGAACAGAAAAGTACCAACGTTTTTTGTTTTCTTTTATTTGTATAGATTTTTCTCAATTTTTTTGTGATTATTAGTGTACAAGCCATCTTCCCGCACAAAGACCCGTCGGCCTTGACCGACCGGCGCATGGCCAACCTCATCGGCTACACCCGCAAACTGGAGGCGGAAATGTACGAAGAGGCTAACACCCTCGAAGAATACTACCAGCTGCTGGCCGCAAAGATCTACAAAATCCAGCAGGAGCTGGAGGAGAAACGCCGGAAGCGGCGGGAGGAGGCCCGGCTGCGTCTCGCGGGGGCGGGCGGAATGGGCGGCGGCGTCCTGCCTTCCGTTTATTCCCCGGCCAGTATGGAGCTGCTGGTCCGCCTCCGCGATTTTTTGCAGGACATTCCTGTACTGATGTTTAGCGGGGGGAAGAAGGCCCGGATGGAGGACCCCGGCGACGGGAGGGAAGGACAGCCGGCGCAGGACGCTGTGCAGCCTCGATAAGCGTAATGTTTTCTTATTATTACTGATGTTTACTTATGTTTTCAGCGTTGTCATGTGTCGTTATAGTTCCCGTACTGGTGCCACGTCCCGACATTATATCCTTTACTGGGAATTGCCGGTGTCCGTGCTGTCATCATTATTATCCAACGTAACCCGCATTTCCCATACCGAGGACTAGTGGATCGGTTCAACTAGGATGCCAAAGTATTTAATAATGGTCTCATTTTAGCTGCTAAGGTAATAATTACAGCACAGCGTACAAAACTATAGCAGTGACGTAGCGCTACTAGCGCATGGAAATTTGGAATTATGTCGTGCTCACCGGTACAGCGGAAGCGGTCATTTCCTAACAAGCATTTTGCCTTTATCAATTTTCTGGAGATCATGAATTTTTAGTTTAGCCGACGCAACAAATGTGCGAATATTGTGGTTATTTAATACGTTTTATACAGTGAAGACTTATTAACCGGGTCTTAATTGCACTAATTTGGATTTGGTTGAAATTGTTTTGCTGGCTGTTTCCTTAAGAAGTTTGCTGCTGTTTTTTGCTGTTTCCTTAAGGTTACTAACTGTAGTATAAAACTAAATATAAACTGTTTAGGCATATGGATTATGCACATTAGTCTGACGGAGAGATCAGTACGATAGAAATAAATTACCGTAATAATTTGTATGTCCTACTCTAGTAATCCTACCGCCCTACTCAACGACAGAGTATGAGCTGATAATCTCAATGTGGCATAGCTAACAAAGTAAGGCTACGAAGCTACGCGAAGCGAGAACTGCACCTCCGACGATAATTTAATTAATAACTCAGTTCGAACTGCCAGAATGCGAGAACTGATGATGCCAAAGTACAGTACTGCCACACACGGACACGGCGCATCCGGTTAGAAAAACAACGTATCACTAAAATAAAAGAGAAAGATCTAGAAAGTACACATAATAATAGCCGTAAAGTACGAGTACAGATACTAAACGTATGTACTACTAACTACGCTGCTACCGTATTGTACACCATATTCCGTCAAGTCGCAGAATTGTTCCTTATATTTCGAATTTCCCATATATTTGTACGGAAGAAAACGCGGTGTGACTGCCAAACTATATATGACGGCGTTTCCTGTGCTCGAACAAGGAACATCCGCGTCAGTAACGGTCAGCTGCAGCGTATATAACCACTATGTACGTATACTCCCTAGTCCCTAGTATCATTTAAGCAGATACGAAGGCAATAAGAATGTCCATATTAAATTTTAATAATATCAACGTATTCATGTTGCCCACTGCAACAGTACATTTAACCGGCGTTCGGCAATCAAGTATCATGGCCACACACATATTGCGGCAACTGTCCGGCACACAACACTGGCGGCATTATTCATTGCGCCGTCCGCAATGAGTGGATGATTTCTTTTAAATGCAAACAGAAAAAGTTAAGATGGCGCTGTTATACCACTCTGCACGTGTACGCTCATTGTCGAATTTTTACGTTTTCACGATCTGTACGTAACGGGCTATCGATACACGATACAGTTGTTGCCTTCCGTGTTCGCACGCCAACACGTGCCACTCGTACAACACCGTCAAAACTCTGTAAGAATGCCCATTGGTCGGCGTGCCACCGAGGACTAATCGCCTTTCACGCTGAATCCCGCCCACCAATGAGCGGCCGCGACAGCGCCCACCGCGCCGTTCATTCATTGAGAAAAGTAACCCGGCGCACACCCGCACACTCCCCGTGCGATTTAGAGTGCATGAGAATTTTTGACGGAGATCTATCGTCAGTGCACGATTTAACTCTACACCTTAATCACCGTTGTGAATAAACCCGGCGCAGACACGTGCCGCCCCGTACACGTCCGCAGTCAATGCACCGCTGGCAACCGCTCACTGCCAGCTTGTGGCGAGAATTGTTTTAAAGTTGAACAAACGCTTTGATTGCTGTGAGAAGAATCCGCGAGCCATTTTCTCCTCATCCAGATTCTCCTCATCACGACACCCCAGCGTATCCTCGTTACGGGGCGAATTTTCATCCTGAATGTTTGCTCTTCCTCGGGCAGTGGTTGGCCGCCAGCGCCGAGCAGAATGTGACGGACAGTATCCGTCCGAGTTCGTGGGTGCTGCTGCAGTGGCAGCAACACACGTTCTGACTGTGTAGTGTGTATCGTTCGTATCTGTAATCGTTATTGCATGCCCATGTTTCGACGGCCAGAGTCCCGCGGTGGACGCTCTTCCCCGTATCTCCCCTTGATCATCCCCTGCCTGGATATTTATTCCAAGTGAATTTGATGTTTTTTCGTGTTTCCGTGGGGAACGCGCAAAGAAATCGTCAGTTTTGTCAGCTGCGTGTGGAGCCCTGTTATCCGTCTGTGGAGACGGCGTCTTCCTCCTCCGCACTCCCCTCCGCCGCTCCGCAATCCCGTGGAAACGGGAGATTTTCGTTGATCCGTGAAGAATTGTCAGTGGTGTACGGCCGTTGGTCGGATCCGTGTGTCCGTTGTGATCGGCGTGGATTTCCGTGTCGTCCCATGTTGGCCATTGCTCCGCGTTGATCTTGATGTTGTTTTCCGTTGAGATTATTTATTTTCCCCGGACAGAGTGTCTATCGGCGTGGAAATGAACGATCATAATGTCGGTGATGGTCCCGTGGCCAAAAAAGCGCGTATCAATGCACAGGATTCTTCAGGTTTGCTTACACGGCGTTTTTTTTGCAGTGTTTTCTCGCTTTTTTCGCTATTTTTTGGTGTTGTATTACGTTAAAAATTATCAGGAAAAAACCGTTAAAAAATCTGCGTAAAATTAGCGATTTTGTCGGAGTTCGCACGAGGCAGGGAAAAGAAAAGATTGAAAAAAAGGAGGTCGTCGGGTGTTCACACATTCATTCACTGTAAAATTGTAAATATAGTGTAAAATTTTGAAACGTGTAATTAAATAATACGTTTATTAGTCAGAATTTCCCTCAAATGCAGACATAAATTAAATGAAAAATTGAAATAATTTTATCCAGATGTTGCTGCGATCTCTGAGAAAAAAACTGCGCAGGAAATGCTCACGATTACCAACAGTTATCAGACAGCAGAGATTGTGCCTGAAAGTGAATGTTGCATTTTGAATTATTGGCAGTGTTTATATTGCTATATCTGCTTACGCAAATTTGTTTTTCTAAGTTTTGTATGTGTGATTATTTTTTCTTAATATTTCGTATGCAGCATTGCAAAATCTGTGAAAGTGGATGCCAGTGTTGTCAGTTGAGCGCGCAAGAGATCGTTGGCTCATTTGGTTGTTCGAAGAGGAAGTGAGAGAAGTTGGCTGTGCTTTGATACTATTAAACGCAAGGACTCTCTGAATTCTTCATATTCTATGCTCTTGCATCTTTTAAATCCAGGTAATCATGCTTGAAAATTTGATTAATTTGCCGTTGATACATTTGTGAGCAAAAGATGCGAGATATTTGAGTTACTCAGATGTTTTCGTGTTATTTGAAGAACTTATGAAGTTTTCTGAACATATTAGCAATTTTTTGATCCTTTTAGGTCTCCGTACAGTTGTTTATGTAACTTTCTTAGCGTTTGTTTGTTGGGAAAGCGTTCATAAATATTGGGAATGGTACAATGATGGGGATAAAAATTTTGCTGATGTAGGAGATCGTAGCTTGCATGTTTAGCTTGTGAGGTTTCTGGTTGCAGTAGACAGCAGTTCGTTATCATTTATTTTGCCAATAATCTTGATGGGACTATCAGTATTCTTCTGTTTTTGCTATGCAGGACCAGTTTACACGATGGTTCAGTGGTAAATGATTTGCTCGTGAAAGGCATTGGATGATAAAACTTAAAAACAACTTGTGAATAATGAAGTGATTCGTGGTTGTGGAGCTGTTTCGTTGACAGAGTGTGTCTGGCATTGCAGAATCCGACGTGTACAACAACCAGTTCCAGAGCCTGATGGCTCTGGAGGGTCTCCTCCACCAGGAGCTGAACAGCTCCGGCTCCTCCAACGCCCGGCCCACCTCCCAGCCGGCGGAGGGCCTACCCCCCAAACCCCCCGAGACGCTGACGCTCAACGGCCTCCTGGACGCGCCCCCCTACGACCCCCACCCCCCCAGCAACCAGTCCAGCGATGGCCCGCTGCAGCCGGCCCCCTCACCGCAGCGCCAGCACCCGCACCAGCAGCTCAGCCAGCTCCTGGCCAAGACCCCGCATTCCCAGCCCATGCCCACCGGGATGGCGCCCAATGATCCCGCGGCGCGCCAGAGCCCCATCAACCACCAACAAGCGCCGCCGCCGCAGCAACAACAACCAATGCGCCAGTCCCCGCACCTTCCCACCCAGCGCACCAACACCCCCGGGGGCGGGATGCACGGCGGCAATCTGGGCCTGACCACCAACGGCTTCCAGGGATTCCCGGGCGGTCCTGGAGGCCCGCCGCCGCAGCAGGCTCAACCGCAGTACATGAACGGTCCCATGCCGCAGCCGAATATGCCGTATCCGGTGCAGCAGAACGGCCCGCAGTCCGTCAACCAGATGCGGCCGGGGATGCCGCAGCGTCCGGGCATGCCGCCGCAGGGACTCCGGCCCGCCACGATGGGCCCGCGACCCGGCATGGTCAAGGTAGGAGGTGTTTAATTGGCATTTTTGCAACAAAAATTCACTGTTTTTCCTAATTTTGCAGATGAACCCGGGTCCGGGGATGATGGGCGGCGGTCAGATGCCGCCCAACGGTCGTCCCATGATACAGAACTTCCAGCCACCCGTCTCCCAGATAAACATGAACCCCATGTCGCCCATGAACGTCAATGTGCAGAACGCGGTGAACTTGCAGCCACCGCCGCCGCAGGGACCCGGGGTGGGTACCCCTCAAGGTCCCGGAGGAGGTCCCAACGTGGCGGTGGCTAACCAGCTGAGTCCGCCCAGTGTCGATCATCCCGAGAAGCGCAAGATCATCCAGCAGCAGTTGGTGCTGCTGCTGCACGCGCACAAGTGCCAGCGGCGGGAGATGCAGACGGGCGGGGAACCCGCGCAACAACCCAAGCAGGAGTGCAAGCTGCCGCACTGTCGCACCATGAAGAACGTCCTCACGCACATGACGCAGTGTGTCGCCGGCAAACAGTGTCCTAGTGAGTATTCCGTATACAATTTTTTTAAAATTAAACAGGAAAAATTATAAAACTTTATTAATAAGTATTTTTTGTTATTTTTGATATTAACGTGTTCTTTTTTAGTTCCGCATTGTGCCTCATCCAGACAGATTATCCAGCACTGGAAGACCTGCACCCGCGGCGACTGCCCGGTGTGTCTGCCTCTGAAACAGGCCTCTGATCGCAACAAACCTGCTGGCAGCTTCGGTATATTCATAAGCGAAATAAGGACGACGGTGTGAATGGTATTTGACGATGCGGTTGTTTTATCTCGTAGATTTTCAAGTGCCGAATCAAGGCAACGTGGCCGCCCCGGTGTCCAATGCCCTGCAGATGGGCGCGGCCGGAGGCGGGAAACCGCTTCCCGGCGGTCCCGGCGCCCGCAACATGATGGTCAATCCGCAGGTGGTGCCGCAGACCGGCGCACAACAAGCCAGAATGATGGGTACGTGTTAGTGTATTCGGTAATAATTTCTTTCTGAATAAACGCGACAGTTGTATTAACACTAGCGTGATGGGCGGATAGAGTCGCTTCAAGACATATAGCACCTAACGCGCACATGCGATCTCCTTCGGAGTAACTTGTATCCTCGTGGAAATCACTTTTCTCTCTATCATGATTAATGTTTCACGAAAATCTCGAAACTGACAATTTCACATGAAGGAAATGCACAGACTTCCGGCGGGTGATGCAGTTTCTAACGCACGTTCGATCAGCGTAAATGTGAATATCCTCCTGAAAGTTTCCCTTTTGATTTTCACTACACGAAAAAAGTGACTTTCTCTTCTCTATCTCGAATGAGAAAATTAAGGATGATGAACAAGGAACCATTAACAAGAAAGTTGTCAGTAAGCCGTTTGCCGGCAGACTGACGATCGATCTGTCTCCACGACGCTTAGAAAATTTCGATGTACAATACTTCGTGAATCGAACGTGCATTGTTGCGGGTGTTAAGTGAACGATTACGAAGTAAGCTGATTCCGCTTCTCGCAACATAGTTGAGCAAACGGTACGAATTTCTTGATAGTTGGCGCAGGAACATGTTAACGGGCTAGGAAGCTTTCATGGGGCAACGAATATGATGAAAGAATTCCGAAATAGCGATAAAGAATACGTATAATTTGATGCGAAATACCGTGCCTTTTTTATTATTATTTATTATTATTATTATTATTCATCGTGGAGCAGGTAGCCCATTTCCGGCTAGGGTGACATTCTAGCTGGGATTTTAAAACCTGGCCAAATAGTAAAATCGAAAAGCACGAGTGCAGATAGACAGAAAAGATTCCTTAAGCAAAACTGACACGGTTCAAAGCTTGCTTAAAAGCTCCAATAGTACGAATTTCGAACAAATCAGAAGAATTAGAATCAATTGCGTAAAGGGACAACTTTTTGACTGTGTTATTTCATGTTCGGATTTCTACAGGCGACGCGGACGGCTTAGGCGTGGGGCAAGGCCTCTCCATGCCCGGGAACCAGATGTACGGCGGCGGCGCCCAGGTGGCGACGCCCTTGTCGAACCTGTCCAACTCCAACCAGGACGGCGGCGTGATGAGTCCGCCGCCGCCGCAGGGCTCCCTGCCCGGGACGTCGGTGGTGTCGCCGGCCAACACGTTGATCAGTCTCATGTCGCCGCCCTCCGCCAACTCCCCGCTGGCCAACAATCCGCAGTTCGGGCCGCAGCAGGTGGCCGTCAAGGAGTGGCATCTGCAGGTGGTCGGCGCCGACGGCCGCTCCAGCACCGACTCCCTGCGCAACCATCTCATCCACAAACTGTACGTAATCATGCCGCTGTTCTTACTGATAGCATATTTCTCCAGCAGAATGCAATCACTGACACTAATTCATCGTAAATTAAACACTTACGTCCTGTGTCTGCCAAGTGTGTATTTGTTGTAGATATATGCATTTAGACACGATGTAAGTACTCAGCATCCGAAGAAGAAAAAAAGTACCAATGTTTTTCTCGGTTTTTAAGTTATCTTGGATTTTTCTCGCACAAATAAAGCGATTTTTAAAAGAAAATTTTAAATGCCTTTGCTGTTATTGCAGTGTACAAGCCATCTTCCCGTACAAGGACCAGTCAGCCGTGCAGGACAAACGCATGACCAACCTCATCTCCTACGCGCGCAAAGTGGAGGCCGAGATGTACGAGCAGGCCAACACCCGCGAAGAGTACTACCAGCTGCTGGCCGAGAAGATCTACAAAATCCAGAAGGAGCTAGAGGAGAAGCGCCGCAATCGCCAGGAACTGCGCCGCGTCCTCCCCGGCCAGCCGCCCCTCCACAACGGCGTCCCCTTCCCCGGGAACGGCGGTCCGCTGCGGATGCGGCCCCCGGGGGCGGACGGCATGGGCGGCGGGGTGATGAGTCCCCTGATGGGCGGGATGGGCGACGCCGGGCTCCTGCGGCAGCGCATGCAGGGCCCCGGCTACCAGAACATGCCCATGGGCCAGTTCCCCGGGATGCAGCAGCCGCCCTACCAAGAGATGAAGTTGGAGAACGAGTACCAGCCCGGGATGATGGAGCAGCACGAGATGGGTCCACCGGAGTACCAGGACGGCGGGTATCCGCCCCAGGAACCTCCGGAGCAGCACATCAAAACGGAGCCGCTGTCTGGAGAGGATGCCGGGGAGAATGCCGCTCCCGCGGTGCAGCAGCAGGGCGGGTCGCCGGCGGTCCAGCCCAACAGTGTGCACTCGTCCATCCCGGAGAATGAGACGGTGAAACAGGAGGAGAACGCCGAGGGCGGCGGGGGCAGCAGTCAGGGGTCCACGGCGTCCCTGAGCTCCATCGGGTCGACGGCGTCCCCCAGTCGCGAACCCACCGGACCGCGCGGACCGGTCGGGAAGAAGGTGCATCCCAAGGAGGAGCTCCTGACGGCGCTGTCGCCCATTGTCACACGGCTGTACAATATGGAGGAGGGCATGGCCTTCCGGGTGCCGGTTAATCCGCAAGAACTGAATATTCCGGTCAGTTGGTATTTTTGATTTTTTTTGTGTATTCAATTGTGATTAATTTTTGTGTATTTTTTACAGGATTATTTTGACATTATCAAGAACCCCATGGATCTGTCGACGATGCAGAAGAAGCTGGAGGCGGGTGACTATGAAGACCCGTGGCAGTTTATCGACGATATGTATCTCATGTTTAATAACGCGTGGATCTACAATCGCAAGGGCACCAGAGTGTACAAGCACTGCAGCAAGGTACGTGCTTCTGAAGAGATTTTTCATTTTATCCTGTAAGTAGTTACTGTCAGTTTTTCGAGTAATAGAGTAACGAGTGTAAAAAATAAGCGATTTTCTTATACTGCATTTTCTGAGATATGGCATTAAACTCCTTGCAGCCCTGACAGACGGTTCTGCCAATGTTCTACGTTTTGTGGTGATGTTTAGTGATTTTGATGCGAAGTACGAAGTACGACAGCCTCCTCCTCGATAAGCGTTGGCCGTGTGTTAATGTGCTTCACTCAGTAATACAGTTAACGTTAATAGCTGCTGTTTATATCACGGATTTTCTTACATTTTGTTGTATCGGAAGTGAAATGTTTTTATTAGGGAAATCAAGTGTATTATCAATGAGCAGGAAATGACGAATGTTGTGTTGCAGTTGGCGGAAGTGTTCGAAGTGGAGATTGACCCGGTGATGCAGACGCTGGGCTACTGCTGCGGCCATCGGTACGTCTTCCAGCCGCAGGTGCTGTGCTGCTACGGGAAGCAGCTGTGCACCATTCCGCGCGACACCTGCTACATGAGCTACCAGGACCGCTACACCTACTGCCAGCGCTGCTTCGCCGACATGCCCGGCGAGACGGTGACGCTGGGCGACGACCCCTCCCAGCCCAACACCGTCATCCGCAAGGAGTGCTTCGCCGAGAAGAAGAACGACACCGTCGACTATGAACCGTACGTTTTTCTTTCTTACTATAGCAGCTGGATATTTCATTAAGATTTTTAACGATAGTTTAATAAGTCGATCAATCAGAAGTGACAATTAATCCGTGGAATAATTTAGAATTATCCGTCCGGTATCACACAGAAACTTTCAAGAATGTGTTAAAAAGTGTATCAAAATATAGTAAGATGTGATGTATCAAAAAAAATGTGGTATGTAATTTATCGCTTGCAGAGCGGTTAATGAAAACGTGTTGTTATTTCTCTCATTTTTTATTATTTTAAGAGCTGTCAGATCCGGGTGCTTCAGCCATTCCACTACAATGTTCTACGATTGTAATGCGCACGTAGCAGCTTGCGTGCGACCGTTCAGTTTTTACCGCCTTACTTGTGTTTCAGTTAGATTTGATTGACAGATATCTCATGAATAATAACCGTCCCAATTTGTTATCAACAGCAGGATAAAAAATAGACAAACTCACGGAAAATAATTATAAAAATGTTTGGCCATTGCAGATATATTGTCTGTAAAGCGTGCGGACGGAAAAATCACCAGATCTGTGCGCTGCATCTCGATCCCATTTGGCCGGAAGGGTAAGCAGAAGGAATCACATAATCAGTGTGTTTAATTTTTTTATTCCATGCTCGGTGTTGTAGTTATACTTGTGAAGGATGTCTCAAAGCCCTGGGAAAGAAGAGGCGCGACAATCGCTTCTCCGCCAAAAGTAAGCATTTTTAAGCTATATTTATATTTTATCAAAGCGGCGATTCCTGTTAGTTAGTCTTAAATTCGGCGCATTTGCAATATTCTCTGTAGCTGCAACAGACGTGTGTATTAGGTGCACAGGGATGGTATGACATGAGCATGACTTATCAGCATTTTTGTCGTTTGTGCAGAGCTGCCGCAGACCAAACTGGGCCAGTACATCGAAGCGCACATCAACAGCTATCTGCAGACCAAGAACATCACGGACGCCGGCGAAGTGACCATCCGGGTGCTGTCCAGCAGCGACAAGGTGGTGGAGGTGAAACCCGGCATGAAGCACAAGTTCGCCGACACCAACGAGTTCGCCGAGAGCTTCCCCTACAAGACCAAGGCCATCTTCGCCTTCGAGGAGATCGACGGGACGGATGTGTGCTTCTTCGGCATGCACGTGCAGGAGTACGGCTCCGACTGTCCCGCGCCCAACGCCCGCCGCATCTACATCGCCTACCTGGACTCGGTGCACTTCTTCCGGCCCAAACACGTGCGCACCGCGGTGTACCATGAGATCCTCCTCAGCTACATTAACTACTGCAAAAATCTCGGGTAAGCCACGGAGCAGACAGTGAGAAGACGGGTGGAACGCACGAGAAAACGCATTTTAATACACATGTTTTTTAATCATTAAGGAACGTGTGTGATAATCGCGGTAACACTGATAGTGAAGAGTGCGTCAGCTAAATGCGCTGTTGATGGATTGTACATGTATACCGGGAAGAATTTTAGAAAATTCGGTTTCCGTCTTTCGTAATCACAGCTTTGGGGGTTTCGGCTTGAATTCTTGAAACGTGAGGGAAAGGTTTCGAATGATTCACATTTCATACTGAAATCATTTTAATACCGAATGGAGCGTTGGCAACCGCTTGGAATACAGAAATAATTTCTTTAAAAATAAACTGCATTTTACCCAAAGGTATTTTGAATCGAGGAACTACTGATCACTGAATTATAATTACTGGGAGTTTCCTGTGATAAATGTAGAACTGAAGAAAGTATCTGCCGTTCCCTGATTTTATGTAAAATCGTTTGCTTAATACAACAAATAAAAATTAATAAGAAATCAGTTCTCTATATTTAAGATTTTATTACTATGGGAATCTCGTTTAGCAACTTTTCCGAGTGATGTAATTGGTTGGTAATGCCAGTGCTCTACGTTATTTGTGCCAGTACTAAGGATTGTAATTTGACCGGTTATTGGTAGATATGTCGCATGGGTGTATACTGGAAGAAAGCAGCGAAATAGGAGGCATCTTGAAATCTATTTGACAAACCGACATAAAGCGCAGACGCGGAAACACCGAAACACTGCTTTATAGTTAAATTTTAAACATTGATTAACCAACCAAAATCTCTATCGTCCTCCCTTGAGTTAAAAGGTAACCGAATTAACACCGCTGTAGCATTTCCTTTAATAGCAGCCAAACCAAAATGCTGCTGGAGAAAACAGTAGAACGCGCTTCTCCAGTCAGTTGAGGAATTTTTCGACCCATAAAATGCCACAGTTCGCTTAAATCTGGGCCGAACACACCCCACGTTTCAACCGCTAACGGATAAAATGATGTGGATTTTGACGAAGAGTATGTGTTGACAGGTACTCGATGGCGCACATCTGGGCGTGCCCGCCCAGCGAAGGCGACGACTACGTGTTCCACTGTCATCCGCCCGAGCAGAAGATCCCCAAGCCCAAACGCCTGCAGGAATGGTACAAGAAGATGCTGGACAAGGGCATGAACGACAAGATCATCCTGGAGTACAAGGACATCTACCGGCATTCGGTGGAGGACGCCGTGGGCAGCGCCACGGAGCTGCCGTACTTCGAGGGCGACTTCTGGCCCAACGTGCTGGAGGAGTGCATCAAGGAGGTGGAGCAGTTGGAGCTGAAGGAGAAGGAGGAGCGGCAGAGTGTGGAGGACAGTGAGGACAGCGATGATACCAGTAGTGAGCCGGGGAAAGGGAAGAAGCGGACGAAGAAGAGCCAGAGCCATAAGAAGCAGCGCAGTAGTAAGCAGAATTCCCGCAAGAGCACCAAGAAGGTGTTGGCGGGGATTGGGATCAACAGCAGTACGCTGACGCAGAAGATCTTCCAGACCATGGATAAGCACAAAGATGTAAGTGTATTTTATGGCCAATACTCAACCACCAGAAAATTCCTAATCTGTTTCTCATTTCGAGAATTAATCGGGTTCCTAATCAGTTGCCAAATTAATACTGCTCGCCAGTGATTTTCGGTTTCTGAAATAAGTAAATGTAAATAACTGATTAATTTGTAAATTTTCGATATTTGTAACGTAATGTTTGCGTTTCCCGTACGTGAATTTCGGTAATTGTTAAAGATGAATTTAGCTGGGATTGTCTTAAAAAAAGTGAAAACGTTTATGGTCATTTGTAGCAGTTTTATTGCTGAGTATGTACTATCATGACTACCATGTGGCATTTATTCAGCCATTGGTTAAATCGTGAACTATATTGCCCTTGTACTACGTTGCTATTAATTTACAAGATGCGATTACAGTTATGATTTGTGCGATTAATCGCAGGGTAACTGATAGATTTTTTCGTACGTTTTGCTGCTTATTATTTGGCGTGGAGATTATATGACTTAGCCGGTGTTTGGTCGGGTGTTTGTAGGTGTTTTTTGTGATTCGTTTGCATCCGGTGAACCGGCTGGCCCAGCTGCCGCAGGTGGTGGATCCCGATCCGCTGATCAGCTGTGAGCTGATGGACGGCCGCGACGCCTTCCTGACCATCGCGCGCGACAAACACTACGAGTTCTCCTCGCTGCGCCGTGCCAAATTCTCTTCCATGGCCATGCTCTTCGAGCTGCACAACCAGGGCCAGGACCGCTTCGTCTACACCTGCAACTCCTGCAAGAACCACGTCGAGACGCGCTGGCACTGCTCCGTCTGCGATGTACGTCCTGTATTTCAATGTATTTTTTGCTGTCGTCGTTATTTACAGCTTTTCAGATACGGATTTTCAGTAAATTATTTTTTAATTTTAATCCCTAATTTTTTGATTACCCATGGATTGTAATAAAAATATATTGTAGAATTTTATTTCCTGGTTTCTTACTGTACTTATGAACGTACGATACAGCGTTGTAGCGTACGTTGATTTCAAATTTTCAGTTGAAGTCTTTGTAACTTTTATTGCTCAGTATATGTACACACGAACGCGTACCCACAAATCCAGGTGAATACTTCGATAATTTGTTCTACGGATCGATTGGTAGTTGGACTTGCTTACCGGAAATTTTGTAGAATTTTTTAAAAAAATGTATCTTTTAGTTTCTGTAATTATGGCCCGATAATCGAACACGGGTAGATTTTTTATTCCATTTTTCTGTGTTTTATAAAGAAGACCAGTTCTCTTGACCTTTGGCTAGCCTGGTGTTTTCTGATGTAGGACTACGACCTGTGCGTGCAGTGTTACGAGAAAGACGGCCACCCGCACAAAATGGACCGTCTGGGCTTCGGGCTGGACGACGACGCCTCCTCCAAAGACGCCAAACAGACCAACAACCCGCAGGAAGCCCGTCTGCTCTCCATCCAGCGCTGCATCCAATCCCTGATGCACGCCAGCCAGTGCCGCGACGCCAACTGCCGGCTGTCCAGCTGTCAGAAGATGAAGCGCGTCCTCTCGCACACCAAGACCTGCAAGCGCAAATCCAACGGCCAATGCCCCATCTGCAAGCAGCTGATCGCGCTGTGCTGCTACCACGCCAAGCAGTGCAACGAGAGCAAGTGTCTCGTGCCCTTCTGCCCGCAGATCCGCGCCAAATGGAAACTGCAGCGCCAGCAGCAGGATATTCAGCGGCAGCAGTTTAATCGGCGCCGCGCGGCCATCATGCAGCGCATCATGCCGGGGACCATCGGGGCGACGCAGGGCGTGGCCAATGTCGTCAGTGTGCCCAGTCCGCAGCCGACGGTCAGTCTGGGGAAGGGTGGGCAGGGCCCGCCGATGGGGGGAGCGAGTAATGCGCTGCAGGAGACGCTGAAGAATGTACAAGCCCACGCTCAATTCCAGGTTAGTATATAATACCATAATAACATTTATTATTATTTTCCTTTATTAGTATTCGGAATTATTTGGAATTTTTGGGGTTATGTGAAACGAAAGCGATATGAAATAAAATTTGAAATTTTAAAAGTGCGTTTTTTAAAGCTTATTTGTCGAATATGTTTTCGTTATTACCAAAGAAATTAATTATGAATTATTAAAACTTAGCTGATAGACCGTTGTTTTCAGTTTAACTTATGTGAGTGTATTTTAAGTAAATGGATTTAATTAAACTCTTATCAGTTCCTCCTCCTAAAATTATTTTAAATGATAACAGAAAATTGAATGCTTCATGTCAAACCGTATCAGATACGGGAAGCCCGGTTGGATTTGAAATAATTTCATTTGAATTTGGGAATGAGAAGCGTTTGAAATTCTGTTTTCGTAAACGCAGATCTCTTTAGAAAATATTTTAGGTAAATTTGGAATTTTTTTACTTTTTGATCTGATTTCTTGAGATGGAAGTCATCCATCTGGGAATGGAACCCAGGACATTCAGACACTGTACCACCACGCTGAAGGCAGATGAAATAAAGTGTAACTCTTATTAGGTGTCGCAAGGAAAAGCGTTGGGCGGGAAGCCCACCATGGGCGGCAAACCGACGCGTCTGCCGCAGATGAGCCCCAACTGGACCCAGCAGCGCATGCCCGGTCCGCCGCCCAACGTCCAACTGCCCCCACAGGCCCCCGGGGGCGCCGTGCCCCCCGGCGGCGTGCCCCCGGGGCCGCGCATGGCCGGCGGCGGGGCGCAGTCGACGACGGCGTACCAGCAGCTGGTGGAGGCGCTGCAGTGCCCGCCCAGTCAGGAGCAGCAGCAGCGGGTGCGCAGTCTCATGCAGGGCAACCCCGAGCTCATCACCGGCTTCCTCAAGATGGCCCGCACGGAGAACCGCGGCGGCGAGGTGCGGCCCAACATGGCCGGGCTGCTGCAGCAGCAGATGCAGCAGCAGCAACAGCAAGCGCAGGGCGGCTACCGGCCGGTGATGCCGCAGCAGAGCCAGAGTATGCCCAATATGCAGCAACAACAACAGCAACCGCCCGGGATGCAGCAGCGGATGCAGATGTATGGACAGGGACAGCCGGGCCAGGGACAGTTCCCCGGGCAGATGCAGCAGCAACAGCAGCCGCCGCAGCCCCGCATGGCACAAACCTATCATCCCAACCAGAACGGTAAGTATTTCGCAGTTAATTCTGGAATTACTCTCGTGTGATGAAATTGTTGATTTATTTCTGATAATCACTGTATCACGATTAATCATTACTGGTACATTAGTAATACTAATAATTCATTTAAAATTTGTCTATTTATCTGTTTCGGTGGTTTGATAATCTATTTCGGTGGTTTCGGTGGTTTTTGTTTGATAATCAGAAAAAAAGGTCGGCAGTTTATGAAATTGCATTTAAAAAGTAAAGGTCATCTGCCGCTCGTTCTCTGCTGTGACTAACTTAGTTGCCTTTCAGTGAACTGATTTAATTTTAATATTGAATTCTTTACATTTCTTTCCGTTTGTTTGCCATTTTTTAGAAATTGTTTGGTTTTCAAAATTTAAATTTTTTCAAAGTTTTCAATTGCATTTACTGTATTATTTTGAAAAAGAACATTAAATCAGTGTGATTTTTGCGTGGTTTTTTACAGTGGACGTCCGTCATTTTGTAATACATGCGTTGATTATTTGTTGCAGTGAATTCTGGCATGAACTTCAATCCCTCCGCGGTGGGCGGCATGGTGGCGCCGCAGGGCGGCCCGATGATGCGGCAGCGCTTCGGCCCGTCGGGCGCGGCCCCTGGCGGCCCCCCGGGCGGCGGGGGCGGGCAGCCGCCCTTCGGCATGCAGTCCATGGGCCCGCCGGCCACCTCCTACGCCAACGCCCTCCCCAGCGGCCTCCAACAACAACAACAGCTGCAGCAGCAAGCCCCGCTCTCCCATCCCCCCGGCCCCGGTGAGTACGGGGGCGGCGGAGGGGGTGGACAGCGGGGCGGGCCCCCCGGCGGACCGATGGCCGGCGTCAGTATCCGATCTCCCGCGGCCGCCGCCGCCGCCGCGGCCAACGCCCCCGTGCGATCTCCCCAGGCCCCGTCGCCGCAGACGGCCGGCGGCCGGCCCCAATCCACGCCCCGCCCCTTATCGGCCTCCCCCTCGCCCCGCCCCCTGGCCGTCAACCTCCACCCGAGCGGCTACGAGATGGCCGGCGGCGACCTCCTGTACCAGCAGATGAACGGACAAGGCGGGGGCAGCGGTGGCGGGTTCCACGGGAATCAGGGCGGCGGGATGCCCCCCGGGGGCGGGGGCCCCGGGAATCAACATTTGGAGTTTTCCCACGCCGGACACCCCGGGCATCATCTGGGCGGGATGCCGGGCGGCTACCACCACCACCCCACGAATATCTCCCCGCAGGATCAGCTGAATAAATTCGTCGAGGGGCTCTGATGATGGGGCGCAGCGCGACGAGGAGATGTTGATTTTATTGGATGCCGTTTTCTCTCTTTTTTTTGTTTATTTTTGTTGGGGTTTTGGCGCGACAGGGGGCCGCCGCCCGCCGGGGGCGGCGTGGTTTCTTTTTGTACTGGAGCATTTATTCGTGGAGGGGGCGGCAGGTGGTGAGGCGAGCGTGGTGTGTGGGGGGGGAGCGGCAAAGTTTGTATTATACGGTTTCTGTTTGTCTCTCTCTTTCTGCGTGTCTCTCTCTGGACTGTGTCTCTATTTTGGCTCTTTCGCTCGTAAAATTGTACGTAGTTATATTATTTAAAAAAATGCGTTAATTTGGAATTTCCCTGTTTACCGAATGCTGCGCTTGGAGATTTGCTTTTAGCCTGCACGCGTCTGTTGATGAAAATTAATGCGACACGTTTAACGATTTGGCGGGAGATTCACGCTGTGCTCGATGTGTTGGGGGGACGGAAGAGTTTTTGGTTTTGCTGCTCTGGTTGTTTTTTTTTTACGGTTTTATTATTGATTTTGATTTGAATGGTCTATTATTGTACATTATAAAGTTCACCGAAAATTTCGTTATTCTCGCGTGTGCTCGCTCTCGGTAATGGAAATTCGTAGGTTTTAATAGAATTTACACGAAATCAACAATCAAATCGGTCCACTAAAATATAAAATCCGCTGTTATAAAACATAAATCAATAAAATACCTAATAAATTAAATTATTCCATAAAAAAATCCACTAATTTTCCAACGAGGCGTTCAACAAACTAAAGAAAAAATTTCCGAACACCTCCGTGAAATGTTCGTCCATGTAGGCATGTATTGATTTTATTCCTGATTTTTTTTTAATTCCTGGATTGATTTTTTCCTGGATTTATTTGCTCCAAAATCGGCCAAAATTCACTCGTACAACTTATTAATTTATTCACGTAAACTGAAATATCTTTATTAACAAATATATATTAAAGTCTATGTAGAAGATACCGTACTACTGTATAAAAATTCACCGGAAATTCGCAGAAAAACTTCACGGGAATATAATACACATTTTCCTGTTTAAGGCAGAACAGTTCCAGTTGAAAGCGACATCCATATACACTGCATAATATTCCTTTTCCATTTCGCCATAATTAATAGAAATTCTTTTTTGCCGGTCTCCAAGGCAGACTTCATTCGGTGCCGGCGGGGTGGAGCGTGCGCGGGAAGTCAAAGTCGAATTTGAGCAGATTCTCCAGCTCCAGCAGGCCCTCCTCGAAGTCCAGGGCGGACTGGCTGAAGGTGGCGCTGCCGGCGGTGTCCAGCTGCAGGTCGCCGCCCAGCAGGTCCCCGCCGGACGGGGGCGGTGGGCCGCCGTCACCGCCCGCGGCGGCCGGCTTGGAGCTCATGTCGACGAAGGGCGGCGAGACGGCGCCGCTGGCGCGCTGCGGATCCTCCGCGCCGCTGGCTGCTCACGCAAATAATAACGGTCAAGGATCAGCAAAACAGTGCAAGAAAAAAGCCTGTCTTTTATTTTATTTTTTATGCAAAAAAGCTTCAACATATTTTTTTCCTGTTAATTTTCTAATCGCATCGCGTCCTAGTGGGATGAACGTAGAGACCATACGCCCTTTGACTACGTTTTCGTTAGTAGAAGCGGTACAACAAATACTTTAGAAAAATACGAATAAATCCGCAGACGAATTTTATTTGATTATAATTATATTTTAATCAAATATCTCGAAGTAGCGGACAGGAATCAGCAACAATGCAAAACAAAACGCGGGGAAAATTAAATCAACTTACCAAAATCTACAATTAACAGAATGAATAAATAAATTCAAAGGACGCCGTAAGGAAATAAAATTAACTGATTTAATGAAAACCTAATTAAATAGCCATTAGAAGAAAAGAAGTATACTGTACTAAAACAACCGGTCAAAAAAGCGGAATAAATGAAATAGTCGCAAAAATTACAGCACAAGATTACAGGAAAAAACAGTTAAAGTCCTTTTCAACGGGAATCACATTAACCGCGTTCTGCTGCAATACGGCAATGAAGTTATGCAGAACAAGTTAAAAAAATTAGTGCTGATTCAATTTGGTTGATAACAGAAGGAATTACAGAGATACAATTGAAAGCCCAGACTTAATTTACCATGGCTGGGTATAAGCAATGCCCATTGACTACATTTCCATCGGTTGCAGTGAAATAACAATCTGCCGGTAAGAATCATGAAATAAAAGTTTTTATTTTCCAGATTTTTCGATGAGCCATCTAGCTACGTGTTCTGATTCTACAAATCAAATTAAATTAAGTTAACTTAAATTATTAAATTAAATTAACTGAAGTATACATGCTGCGTGCACGTACCGTTATGCAGCGTCCTGGGTGAGTGACCGCCTCCGGAGCGCGGTGTGGCGCGGCCGTTGTAATCCAGAGACGACAGATTGGGCGCGGAGACGGTGTGGTTCAGCATGGTCGGGCTGCCGTGGCCCGCGGCGTCCTTCTTCAAGCCGGCGTGGAACTGCGGATCATTCTGCAGGCGCATCTGCACCTCCTCCATGCGGGCGCGCTGCACGTGCGTCTGCTCCTTGTGCGACATCAGCCGCGCCTGATCACACCAAAAAAGCCACTGAATCACTCTGTCAAAAAATTTCTCACATATTCTTTTACTATTTATTTGCAAAGAAAGTATTTTTGAAGTACTCGTAGCATCTGCAGTGTCACAACGTTTCGCTATAACGTTTCCACTACTGCCCATAGACTACGTTTGCATCCCATGAAATGAAAGTGAATGATACATTCGGATTCATCAGCCGCATCTGCACAGCAGCGCCGGCATAATTTGTGGATGATTAATTACGGGAATTTTTATTAATTCATTTTGTAATTATCCGACTTCCTTATGGATTTCTTTATTAAGAATAAATCAGGATATTGATTTGTTTTGTTAATTAATCATCCAAAGTTTTAATTTCATTTACCGTTTATCAGAAAGGGAATTTTCGCTGTGTGTACCTGTAACTGCATGACTTTATGTAGTGGGCGTTGCAGCGGTAAGGGCACGGGCAGCGGCGACTGCGGGCAGGCGGAGATGCTGGCGGCGCCCTCGTTGACCAGCGCCATTAAGCGCATCTGCAGCTGCTGGAGGTGCTGCTGCTGCGAGGCGATGCTGCGCTCCAGGAAGCGGTGCTTGTCGCGTAACTGTTCGTGGAAGACACTGCGCACCATGCCCCGCTCCTCCGCGCGCTCCTCTCCACCATTCTACCCAGATCAACACATTCACACACTTCTAACGTAAACATAATGCTAATTAAAATAACTTAATTAGAATAATAATAAATTGTTAATTAAGTATAAGTAGATGAATTTCGTTCTTAGCATCACGATGTGGAATTAACCTGGTTGGGACGCGGCGTGCCGGCACCGCTGCCCTCCTTCTGGCCCTCATAGACGACATCCGTTCCGTGACCTTTCTCCGTCTGCAGCGGCACACTGCCGCGCTTCTCTTCATTCCCTGCTCCCATCGCAAATTCTGTTCGAAAAAGCTTGACAATCTTCACAAAAAAAATGAAAAGCATGCGCTACCGGTTTCTAAATTGAAATCCAACTTCAGCATTATTTTAATTTAATCGAGCTTCGTCTTATGTAATTTTTAAAAAATATAATAGGTGAAGCTACCTAAGTATTGTACTTATTTTTCGTAATCTCTGGATTTATGAATTTGTTAATTTCAGACTGCTAAACCATCATTTAACAGATTCCAATCCAATTTTAAATCGAAATAAATATCATTTAATTTGAAAATATGCAGTACTGTATAATGAAGTTCTTCCGCGCGTACCTTGTCCTTGAGGTGACGTCACCGGCCCCCCTTCCCCGCTCTCCACCCCCTGGGGCGACGTTCCCGAGACATTGGTCTGGCAGCTCCGTGGCGACACATTGACCCCGCCCGCCGAGCCCCCCTGCCCATCCATCTCCGACAATTTCGACGGACTGCACTGGCTGTCAATCACGTCCACGCCCACCTCGATCTCGCGGGGCGTGGCCGTCCAGGGGGAACTGCGCGGCCGGCTGCTGTCGGGGCTGTGCTGCAGCGGGGATCCGCCCCGGACCCCCTCCAAGGTGGACTTGGGCGGGGCGCGCTGCTGGCGGGCGAAGGCGGCCTCCCCCTCGGCGGGGCGCAGGGGGGCCGCCAGGGTGACCACCTCGTCCAGCCGGTTGCTGGCGGGGTTCAGGGCCAGGTAGGCGCGGCAGTTGAGGTAGGTGAAGGCCGGGGCGGCGTCCGGCGGGGTGGTGGCGTCGGGAGGCGGGGGCGCGGCGGCGTCCGGGTGCCGGAAGCGGCAGATGACGGCGATGGATTCGCTCTTGTGGGAAGACACTGCAAGAATAGTGTGCATGTTGTTAAAACACATCAGAGAAAAATGCGACAGAAATAATAACTTAAAGTAAGATTTACAACAGCGCTATTTTCCAACCGAACGTTTTAATTTTCACAACATTTTTTTAATTTACTAACAGCTTATTAATCTATTTTTTTTATTTTCATAACAAAAACAGCTTCCGCATCGTGACTGCGGATCTTGTAGCGCATCGTAGTGTAACGGAACCGGGCGCCGAACGAACGGGCCAGAAATTTCGTCGATACCGTTATAAAATAAAATGTTTCAACTTTTCCAATAAGCTACTATTTCCTACAATTTTATCTCTGCATAAACTGGCAAATTGTTTTGCCAGCGGAAAGCGGAAATTGTTTAAGCGGATTTTTATTATCCCTTTATTTAGCGATTTCCCTATGCGCACACCGGGCTAATCTGCTCAGCGCCGGCATCTCTCGTTATTCATGCGAAAAAACCTGGATGTATGGTACGCAAAAGAATCCTGCACACTGATTTCATTTTGGTTCTTTTCCTTAATTAAAAAAGATTCTGATAAACTGAAAACAGTAAACGCAGCCTAATCAATTTTCCTTACAGCCTGGCAGATGTACGCACTACACAATAACGTCCTGTGAAAGCCACTTGACTACGAATATCTACACTTCACAATCCCAAGTCTCTACACAACACAAACAGCGCCCAGTACCTACATTGATCATACTGGTATCGCAGGAGCGGGATATCCTCGCTGGGCAGATGATCGTACAGGCAGGAGCCGACGAGTTGGTCCGGTGCGTGCCCGATAAACTGCCGGCATCTATGGGGAAAATTCGTGTTAAAACTAGAAAGATATTCTGTGCTTATCAGAAACTGATGCGATTCATACCGTTCGTCGGCGGACGTGATGTACCCGTTGGTATCATGCCGGATGACGAAGTGCATGGCCGATGCGCTGCTGACCGTTTCCGCTGCCGGCTGACCGTGCCCGTTGGACAGCGGCACCACCGGACGCGCCACCGCCACCCAGACGATGTTCTGCCGCGCTGCACAAGATAAACTATACTGGTTTATGAAACAAATGCTACACGGTAATTAAGAAATCGTCATACTTTTTGCAATAAAAAATTTCGTAAACTAAACGAATATTCATGACAAGATCAGTGCTTAAAGCTAGGCGCCTGCACACCGTACCTTACGCCAGAAGCCATTTAACTACCAAATCCGCAGTGAACTACGTACTGCCTGATTAAACATCGGCACAGTACAATAAATAAAATTACATCAAAACATTAATAGGTCCGCTATTCGAAACTCAGCCTATACCTCATCTTTTGTGCTTATCAATAAAAGAAAAAATTAATGAGATACCACGCTGCACAAGACAAATTCTACTTGCTTTTTATGAAACAGAAAATACTACGAGTACAGCAGACACTGACTGGTCCTCCAACAAAAAGTAAAACCTGTATTTTTCAAATTTTTTTTAAAGGTTTTTAGAATTTCACAAGTACAGTTTTGGCTAAAAGACATCAGCCAGTTAACTACGAAAATCATCCAAATCTATGCGCGGCATGATACGGTAAAACTGATAAGAAAAAGTTCAAAAGCGTTATAGACGCCATTCTAAACTCAAAAGAATCCAAAACAGTTGTTTGTTTTTATAGTGTAAATAAAATGCTAATCCTACACTATGCCATGCAGTTGATGTAGCTATAGGAAAATCCAGAAAAGAATAGGAAGTATAAAAAACCATCATCATTTTCCAAACATTAGACAGGAAAAAATTTAAGGATAACCGATGTATTGTATCATGTATGTACAAATATCAGCGCTGAATAAATAGGAAATTTGACGTACCACCGGGCTGGTTGGGATCTTTGTCGGTTTTCAGGGGCCGGACGATGCCGGAGAAGTGGAAGTGGCGGTAGGTGTGCGGAATGGTAGGATGCCCGTTGGACAACCGGTGCGGCATGTCGGCGGGGGCGCTGATACTGCGGTTGATCGTCGGCGTGCAGGAACGCCGGCCGGTGAGGTGCGGCGACGAACTGGCCATGCTGGGCGCCCGGTTGAGGCCCTGCAGGAGCCGGACACTCAGGGAGGTGCACTGGGAGCGGCTGGAGGCCGGCGGCGAGGGCTGGCTGACGGGAGATCGCAGGTCACGCCGCGTGCCACCTGCAAATTAACAACCATCCAGTATATTGGTTTTTTCAATCTTTGCACGCTGAATATTATGGAGTTTTCAGATAATTTATTTTAATGGGATGCTCATTGAATTTTGAGCATTGGTCTACCGGCTTAAGTGACCGAGCTAATCACATGCACCGCATAATCTTTTCGACTTAATTTAACTTTTCCACGGTATAAGAACGATATAATGGAACCTCGATCACGAATCTGGAGTGCAGTTAATTCTGTCCGTAAAAAAAGATTGGGCGTAATTAAAGTGCACATTTTGATAGTCAGGTTTGAATTTTTTTGCTTTTGTGGTATCAAAATAATTCCTTGGACCGATGAATGGCTATACCCATATGCCAGCGCACTACGACAGTCTAATCAACTGCATAACAATCAACTTTCACTACACTGGTGTGAAATCCATTTGGATTACTTTACATATTAATATCATATGTTTAGTCCCGCTCCTTAAAGCCATTTCGGCAACAAACAAATTTATCTTGTTCCAGATAGAGAAGTTAGTTACTGATCGACCACAATACAAAAACCTTTATCCGGTTTTTGAACATCCTGGATCAAGAGGAAAACTACAGATTTCCAGTTTTCCTCATAAGAGGCTGCACAGAATCTGACTTGGTTCTAATAAGTAGCCATCAATGGTTAGCAATGCATTAGTGTTTTTCTTGAATCATAATTTTATATCATATCAGTATGTATCGATGAATATATTTTAATAAATATAATGTACATCAATGTAGATAAATTATGTAGGTGTAGATAATGTAAATAAATTAAAATAAATGTATATTTGAATAAGTATAAATGTCGATATACTTTAAATGTTCGGCTGGGCATGTTGTCGGGTTGTCGTTACACGCTATATTACAAAACAAAGTGTAGTACGATGGCTAAGTCCTGCCCGGATTCGTGGTCATACACAAGTCAATTCAAGCATAAATCTAAACTGACTATGTTACTTTAAGATTCGTGTTGAAGAATAATTTTTCTCACTGCCGAAAATGTTTCTGCGACTTTGCCTTACCCTGGGCATCGGTGGCGGAGGGGTCGGTGAGATCGTGAGCGTTGACGGTGGAGGAGGAGGGCGCGTTGCCGGCAGGGGAGGAGGCGGACGCGGCGTTGCTGGCGGCGGGACTGCCGGCACTGGCACTGCTGACGGAGTGCTGCGCCTGTGCGCATTTGGCCACGGCCTCTTTAAAGTGCGTCCGCGAGTGCACTTGATCGTCCGGATGGACGAGCGCGAACCACGAATACCCGCTCAACTCCAACTGCAATGCATCCTCGCTTTCACATGTATGGTACAGTACACGATACAAAAACAGAACGTGCGCACGGCTATCCTCTTCTGATTCCTGTTTGCCGGGTTTTAAACGTATTTTTAATTGCCAACAACGCTTCTCGAAAAATGTAGTAAATTAAAAAAGCCAAAGATGGAACAAAATTGTTAATCAGTTGGGGATTTGGGCGAAAAAGCGGAAGATAAGTTCTTGACCAAACCGGTAAAACAAATCGGTATCGGTACACATCAAAACTAAATCCAAATATCACAATAAAGAAATAATCGTGCTATAAAATAAAAAATAATCATTATACCAAAATCGGCACAAAAATTTCAGGACGCACCAATCGCTGCATTTTTAAAATTTACCACCCCGTTCCGTATTTACTTCAGAGTCAAATGACAGCCATTTTAAAGATATCGTTCCTCGTATAAAAGACCTAGAGAATTTTTTTAAAAAATTCTAGTATTTCGTAATTTCGTATGTACAGAATTTAAGTAGGTGCAGTCGAGAGGATAACTCGCAGATCTGACTGATGAGTGATGACACCCTTTACACTACATTCTTCGCGACATTATCCACGTACGTAGCTGAAGCCCAAATGCGTAACGACGGATTCGGAGACGTAAATGATTTTTCCACACTCATCGATTATCAATAAAAATCCATCCACCTGGAAAAAATTAATATTGACATTTTTCTGAACGGTTGGTTTTCGTCAGAAACAGAAGATCAGTACGAATACAACAGAAAATAAACGGGTTCGGCAATATCGGCATTTTTTTAAAAACCTGTGTTATGTTAAATCTGTCGCCGTTCTTGCCATTTTTTGTGCAAATTAATTCCACAGAAATACAACAGCATTAAATAAAATTAATATTAATCTTTCAGTTCTCAAACTTTCAGTCTTTTTCTAGAAAATTTACAAGAAATATCAGCTTGTAAGTACGACATGCTTTTCGAAGTTATGCGGCCAATTTTGAAAACGTTAAAATTTGCCAAATACAAACGGTGTGCAAAAGAACACACTTTAGGCAAATTAAACAGCGTCTCACTTTATACTGGCTGGAAAGAACAAAGTGAACAAACGGAGCAGACGTTTACCTTACTGGTCGATTGACCTCCTTCATCCATACCGCTGTGTGCCGACAGTGAATTCACATAACCTAGAAAACACACCAACGTGCAGCCGCGTTGAAGAGACTTCTCACTTTTAATCGCTAATTTGCACACCCGCGTCGCCATCGATTTATCGGAGTCAAGATTCAGTGCCGGCTTCAGATAATTATAACTCAAAAAAATAAATAGACACATAATACATTAAATTCCACTTAATAACAGCAATCAGATCGGAGATATCATAGCATAGTTTTTTTAAAGAATGCAGATTATTTTTATTTAAAATAGTCTTCCTCCATCTCGAAAAATTACAAAAAAATTCCGAATTAACCAATTTTTATACATCCGACAGCTGAGCAGTTCATATTTTCGGGGTTTAACTTTTAACACGTTAAAATAATTTAAATTATTGTGGATTTACAGTTTTTGTCATTTTACAAGCAGACTAAAATACAACAATTTGTTATTATTTTATTAATTCAACTTAATCGCCGCTGAAACAAGTCTTTTTAAACCCAAAACAAATTAAAAATTTACAGAAATATACATTCTGAAAATTGATGTTCATGTTACTCGTAATTAATTTTAGCCCATTTTATAAAATAACAATTTTTACTGATTTAAAATCTTCGCGTACCAGCTAAAGCGACGGAACCGCATTTATTAGCATGATGTACGTTATATCACTTATATGTACTATGTACGCGCTACACAACCTCAAAAAAATACTTCAATCTGAGAAAATATTTCTTAGCTGAATTAATTAAATATCTCAAGCAGCGCAACACCGTAAAAATTTCGTAACCGATTTTCTCAGTAAATCAGCCGATATTTATCGCGGGAATTTTCATTGTTAATTACCACTTAAATGAACACCAATTTTTTCACGGCTGCCTGCGTAACCGATTAGCCATATCCAGTGTGATGCAAGCGCAAAAAATATTCCAACGGAAAAACAAGCGACAAAGATCGGTTGTTTTTCTTAATTTACTCATTTTACTGCCGCCTGTAACGTTGTGCAGCGATTAGCCAGCCAGCGCTACCCATACACCCGCATTCTGCTGCACACTCTCCGCCGTTCAGATCAGGTAACAAGTCAACGGACCTTGCGGTCGCTATCGCGTCCGCGCCACGAACAACTTTCACTCGTCACACACAAACAACCCACGCACTTACCTCCCAAATTATCTACTCCACAAGATTATTCCACATGCAGAAGATGTGCAAGCGAATTCCAGCGAAGAAGTCGCAAAGAATGCAGCAACGTTAAAATGACGCGTAATCCACACTGAACCGCCCACTTCCCAGTTCACTGTTGATAAATTACACGCAGGCACTACAGGGAACTGTCCAGCTGATCCCGGTGTATTTTAAAAAAGTTAATCCAATCAATTCGATAGCGGTTGACAATTCGATTTTTGCAGAATTGGCGGAAGATGCTGATGCAAAAACGTCAGAACGTTTGACGAAAGGCAGGTCGGTGAGAAAAAAACAGCAGCTTGGATAAAAGCGAGAAAACCATAACATCGCGTGGTCGAGAACGGCGAGAGACATGCCGAGAACAAGTTGGAACAAGTTGCCCATACACAACTCACACATCACACACACATACTAGTACACATGCACAACTATTGACTTGAAACTGGGTCAACGAGCTTAGACCCGGCTGCATTGTGGTTAGCGGGCGGGCGGGGCCGGCTGCGCTGATTGGCCCGTGACGCATTCCTCCACCGATCAAGTAACTGCTGCGCAGTGCGGCTCTACACTGCCCCCCGTTACACAGCCAGTGAACGACTCGACAACGCCAACGAACAAGAGCGTCTCGAATAAATTACTTACTTTTCGCGCCAATCAGGCTGATTCAGCCGAAAATGGTTCTTTGAGAGAAGTCACTGGCTGGCACGGAATGAGAGGAAAGTGCGGTGCGTACCTGTTGGCTGGCGGATGTGGCAGTGTGTCCGTGACGAAAGGTCGCTGCTGTACAAATCAGCGAAAATAATATCAGTTAATTCCCGATTATGTGGATAGTCCGGTCAGTGTGACCTTGACGTCGGCAGAAATCCGCGCTGCATCCGCTCTTCACTTCCGCCACCATTCAGGCCGGGGGATCATCTCCCATTTCCCATTGATTTTTTCTTTTACATGAAATCGATTACGAGTTTGTATGAAATTTGCCTGCGGAGATGAGGATATCATGGAAAACTTAAACGACGCTCAAATGCCAGGCACTCTTAAAGTCTCTTACTGACGCAATATATACGCGTATAAAGACGTATAGAATGAGCGTGATTATTCGGGTGATTACCGATTTTAATTCCGTAATACAGCCGTGTACGTCATTTAATTTCCTGATTTTCCTGGGAATTCAAGGAAATATAATTAGGTTAACCTGGCAAGGTTAATGCGACTTTGCGTGATTATTTGAAGGAGGAAAATTTTCGGGGCAAAGCTCAGCAAACCAATATCTCGAACGTTTATTGTAGCCTGTAGGTCATACCAATTTTTATTTAAAAAGCTAATAATCTGTAGTTTGAGGATATTCTAACAATTTATAAGAAAACTTTACGATAACAATTTCCCATAGGCCATAGCTTGTAGAATGTAGACCATACTTTTAAATTAAATTTATTTTTTATTTCAATTTAAAAAGAATATTTTAATGTCCGTGCGCTGCTTCGAAATTAACTTCCTGTCTGTAAGTGTTAGCACGATTTGTTGCAATTTTTCAATATCGATAAAAATTGTGCTTAATAATCTACGGGTAAGAATTACGGCAGAAATAATAAATCCAAAATTATTCGATTTTGTCGTTCAGTTTCGTAGGAATTTATTTGAAACGAATACTCGTTTTAATGAATGGAATTTGCGGCGAAGCAGATGACAACACGAACTTCATTCTAAATCTCTGATCTCATTACGAACACGTATCAAACGCACCGGCGTAATTCTCCTGCAAATTCTGAATGAAGAGCGTAGTCTGCATCCCGCGAAATCGATTTCTTTGTGACCGTGAAGTTTGAACAGCGGCACACACAGCGGCAGCGGCTTTACCGTCGCTGCCTGCCTGCCAAGCACGTGACTTCCGTTTCTTTCCGATTCCAGCTGAACAGACCACGCCTTTTACTGCACTAGCCAAGAAATGGAATTGTCGTCCCACTTCCAATTTCATTGGTAGTGCGCCGTGCTGTCCAGCGCGGTGGAAGAAAATCAGCCAAATCACAATCTGCACGCAAAAATTCGTAATATTATAATTACAAATTTTTTAAATTTATATTTTCATGTCAAAATGTCATCAATAATTTCTAAGCGGATTGTGCAAATGATTTGGCGAGAATCGCTAAATGGAAGCGGGCGCCATTGGCACTGGTAGACAGCGGAATGGAATGCAGTGTGATATCACATTCTGACCATAATTTTCCACTCAGTGCGTCTCGCGTATCGTATCGTACGCAACATGATAAGCTGTGCAGCAGCGCACAAGGTCAAAAGTTGCTCCAGAATCATTTCCAGCGTACACACACAGTCGATAAAAGTGTGGTGAAAACCCCTGGCCTGTGTTTAGAAATCGGATTGCACCAGTCACCATAACGTTGCTTGTCAACACAGCATTGTTCTGGCATTATTTTGTCCTAATATTGATGTTGCACGCTGAAGCATAGAGCCGTCTATGCCTGATGATTCCAATGCCAATGTCAAGTGTGAATTCTTGGCTGCTGTTCCCTGCACCCTGGCTCCTCTGACCTCCAATCCGTCTTGTGCGGATGCTGCACAACCTCCCTGGCCCTAATTGGACGGAGGCGGTGGGAGAGTGCGTGGGGGATTGAGGGCAGGATCAGCTGGATGGAGGGGATGTGGATGGGGATGGGGAATGTGCGATTCTTCTGCGAGGGTTCCTCGATGTGCCTTTGATCATGCTGGATTATTTGGCTGCGTATGCAACCATCCAGTGGGCATTTGTTTCGGGATTTTTTCTTCATCATGTGATTAACCGTTGTTGAATGGTGAGTGGGGAGAATTTGCAGTCTTCGTTTTCGTTGTTTAAAAAAATTAATAAAAGGTAAAACACAACGTGAAGGTAAATAAAAATAAAATTATGGAAATATCAAATATGATATAAATATTGAAGCTAAATTTTTGTGAAGTTTGAGCTCTGATTATCGCAGCCCTCGTTTTCGTAGATTAGAGATATTACTGGAAAATGTAGAAATAAAGGCGTAAAAGAATTATGAAAATGCAGAATTTAATGTATAACTTTGTAAATTCATAGCTTTAAAAATTTTTATAAATTTGAATACACACGTGACACACTGCAGAAGAAAGCTTTTTGGATTGTTTGGCTATAATTTGCAGTGTGGGGATAGTCGTTTTATTAATTATCTTTATTCTGAAGGGTCTTTGCGGGAGATTTGCATCCCACAATATTACAATAAGGGCTGCAAAAATGATAATCATATATTAATAAAATATTCTATCGAATTCCTTTCTTTCCTGGCCTTGTTGGATAGCTGCTAGTAGTCAGCGCATTTTTTGTTGTAAGTAACTTGTGATGGAAATTGTTATTGGTGCCCAATTCATCATCATTTTTGAGTAATTTTGACTGTCAAGATTTCCAGAATGCGCGATATTGGCTTCCAGGGTGAAACGGAAGCAAGGGTTTTTATCGCTTTTTCGCTACCGGCAATTTCTGTACAAACAGAGACAGTTTAATTGAAGTTTAAAAAACCCAACGAAGAATCATGAGGGTTTATTGCCGTTTTTATTGATCTAACGATTAAAATACATACCTCTTTACAATCCACATTTTTTATTTGCCGTTTTTGGTAATTTTATAAATAATAAAAATTAATTTCTGTTGTTTGTCGGGGTTTTTTTGCCGAGTGTCGCCTGCTCAGACTAATTAGTGTTTAATTTGGACAACTTCGCCGTTCCGTGCACGGTCCGGTAGCGTTTAACGTTGGCGCTGTACGTGCACGGAGACCTGGCTGCAGGCGGAAAGGGTCCCATTGTTCGAGTGCAGAGAGAGCTCATTCAGAAACGCATTTACACGGCCCGCGGGCGCCCAAGTGTCGGTAAACAAAAATAACCAGTGTTGCCCAAGATCAGGCCACGCTCAGACGCGCTAACGAGTGTCAACGTGGAGACTTGGAAATTTTTTTGCGGAATTTTTAATTGAACACGAGAGTGTTTAATTTTGGTCCGACGATGAGCAGAAATTATTATTTTTAATTTTTTTAAATGTTTATCTCTTTTTTTATCAGCTTTCGATTTTTTCTCGCGATTTTTCATACGCATCATACTGTACTGTAACTGCAAATGCCTGTTTTGGATCCTTTTTTGCGTACGAATAAATTGGCTGCAGAAGCTTGTATTTTTATTTGACAATAGTGAATTTATTTTTTAATTATTTTAAATTTTTTATGCTATGTTGGAAGATAGATAATTAGCGAATAGTGATGCTTCTCGTAGTGCGTCGGCCTTTCAAGCGGCACGTTATTTTTTCGCCGGCTTTCCGGAGAAAAATTGCCGCGTAATAGGAAATTCAGCCGGTCGAGAGCGGTTTTAAAGTAAACAGTGGATTTTATGCGTTGATTTCCTTGTTTAGAACAGCGTTGTTAGTTTGTTTAGTCGGAACGGCGTGAGCAATAATAATTGTGTAAAGTGCTGAGGCTGGCCGAATGTCCGAACGATTAGTAATAGCACGGGCGGCTTCCCAGGCGGCCAGGCCACAGAGAAAACGCTGACTGGTTGGTGGTTTTACCTGAGTTTTTTTGCGGAAAATGATCGATAAAGCGAAAATTAACGGAGAATGCTTTAACCTGTGAATGATGGCCGCGGAATGTGGTTGCGCAATTTTTAAAATGCTGAACTGTGCTGGTTTCTCATTTTTGGGGAATACGTTGGAAGATAGTTAGTTCTGTTTTCGGCTTACGTACATGAAAAACTGAATATCAAAAATGACGGGAAAAAAGTCAAAAAACCCAGTTTTAGCTTACAATTAGTACTGTCAGGGGGTGCGTGTAAAATTGTGAATGTAGCGTAGTGCAGTGGCTAATAGCAGGACTGCTGTAAATTGGCGCATGCTTTAATTGGCACGCTGTCTTACGTCTTTCATGTGGTAAAATTTGAAATGAATTTTTGTATCATGGTTATTACAAGCATTTTTAATTTTGTGTACTGTAAAATAGAAAAAAATTTTATGTTTTTCGAGATTTTTTATACAAGTACGATAAAGTTTAATTTTTTATAAAATTATAAAATATGGATTTTGCTTGATAACTGCTAGTATTAAAATGGAGAAGGAAAATGCATTAATAATTTCTTAAAGGCAAAACGGATAGGTAAAATGTGAAAAAAACAAAATGAACAAAATGTGAGATGAACAAGAATATGTTCTCGTACCTATTTGAATTTGTTATTTGATTTCGGCTGCGTGATTAGGCAGTACATACTTTGCGAATAAAACTCGGAAGGGAATAAAAGAGATCTGACGATGGACTAATTCTTTTTAAAGCGAATTAGACATGCGATGATAGAGTGGCTGATTAGGGTGACGCTGGCCGGGGCCCCTTGCGCGTGTGTGTATCCATTTCGGTGTGCACCGTCTAAACGGATCTGGCAAGCTGGTGTCAATGGGGTCAAACGTAATTAGCGGGGAGGCGTTGCTGAAAGGGCAGAGCGTATTGGAAATATTATGGCACATCCGGTAAACACTTGTCACCGCGTCCCCTCTCATCGTGATGTAATAGCGGAGTTTTCCTTACCGTGCCGCGATTAGGCTGGCTAAACGAGGGGAGCGTCGTCGCTGGCCGGCCTGATTAATGGGACCGGCCTCGGAGACGCTGTGGTTGTGGAAATAGACGGAATTGTTCTATTATTTTACGGGATTTCCCTGCAATTAGACAATTATATCGTTGGATGTGGCTGCCTGATTGTGAGCGTTACGGCAGCGTTTGGGCGTGTGCATCGGTGATATATTGGCGAGTAAACAGTTGAATAATATCTGAATGCATTGACGTGGAAGGGGTTTAAAAATTTAAAACGGGAGTGGAGTTTCATTTGCAAATTTCGCGTCTTTGGTTTTGAAAATTGATTTTTACCTCATTTTTACGTCATTGAAATGGTAAGCCTGCTCCGCTGTATCTTTGAAAATTCACTGAAAATTATTTGTTGCGCGAAATGGCGATAAATTAATTTAGATTAAAAATTGATTTTTACAGGGAAGATTTTCTCGTTGCAGATTTTGTTTTGGGATTGATTTTTTGATTGATTCGCAACGCGATTTATCTTGCCTTATATATTATTATTAAAATGGACGACTTGGACATCGACAACCAGGACGCCGATCTCCTCTCGTCCCTGACCACGCCCAGCTCCAGCGACAGCCTGTCGCCGTTCGCCCGTCTGCGCGCCAACACCTGGCCGTTGAACCGTTTCGAGGATGCCGCCGCCGCCGGCAAACCGGACGACGAGGCGGACGCGGCGGAGTTGGATGCGCATCTGCATCTGCGCAGCAGCGCCGACGGCACGCGCAGCACCGGCAGTGATAAGGCGCCCGCTCCGGACACTGCCGCGGTGGGCGCCGGGACGCCGCCGGGGGGCGGCGGGGGCGCGGTGAAGAAGACCTCGGCGCGACGTAACGCCTGGGGGAATAATTCGTACGCGGACCTGATCCAGCAGGCCATCAACAGTTCGCCGGAGAAACGGCTGACACTGGCGCAGATCTACGAGTGGTTCGTGCAGCATGTGCCCTACTTCAAGGATAAAGGGGATAATAACAGTTCCGCCGGATGGAAGGTAAGTTGGTCCATGGTTCTGATTTTTTTGGTAATTTTCCGGCATTTTTTTGCATTTCAATTTTCCTTTGTCATGCATAGTTTCTTTCGTACGGTTGTTAAGCTTGCTCCTTTTGTCTGAATTTTTAATCTATGTTTAGAGATGTTGATTATTAACGATAAAAATTTCCGGCAGTGCTTTTGCATTTTACTTTTTAGTACAGAACACAGAATTATCAAGAGTATCTGTATTTTTGCATTCTTCTTAAACATTGTGAATCTGCTGTAGTAAAGTGGCTGCTAGCCGGGTTTAAATCGTCTCTGCAGCATCTTTCGTGTGGTTTAAGTGATTGTTGTATAATCCTTTTTCCTAAACTCATTAAGTATGCTTTGCTATCGTTTTTCCTTTAATCTTTTTATCGTTTTCAGTAGGAGATGAAATGTTTATTAATTATTAGCATTATTCAATTAATATTCACTGTACGGATTCTGTGCCAGCATGTTCAAGTTGTATATCCACCCGTTATTCGCTGCAGTATCGGTATTCGGTACATTGCGAATCTACCGTAGTGTAGTGGTTGAACGTCGTGATGTCAAACTTCACTGCGCCGTTACATTCAACATGACGTCTTTCGTGCGGCCCAGGAAATTAGTAGTTAATCATTCGGGTTATTTTTGGTATTTTTAAACTGATTATGCTGTGGGTTGCAAAATATATTCTGCAAATTTGTGTTAATTTTGATTAAAATTTTACATTAAGTCAGTCCTGCGTTTATTATAAATTTAGAATTATGCAGTTATATCAGTTTGAATATTGCCGTGGAAAACGCTGAACAATTTCATTATTATTAAGAAAACTTGTTTTTGTAATTCCGGCATTCTAAGGTTATGCTCTCACGTGTGTGTAGAACTCCGTCCGCCACAATCTGTCGCTGCACAACCGGTTTGTGCGGGTGCAGAACGAGGGCACCGGGAAGAGCTCCTGGTGGATGATCAACATGGACGCCAAGCCGGGGAAGGCGACGCGCCGCCGCGCGGCCAGCATGGAGACGAAGCAGTACGAGAAGCGGCGCGGCCGCGTCAAGAAGTCGCTGGAGGAGAAGCGCATGCTGGCCGACGGGGCCTCCTTGGGCGGGTCCATGGGGTTGATGCGCAGTCCCTCGTCGCCCATCAGCGAGAGCACCGAGTGCCTCTACGCGCAACAGGCCCAGGACGCGGGGCATACCCTGGCCCCCTCCCCCATGCACACCCTCCATGCCTTACCCGAAGGTGCGTACCGAGCAGTGTCGCCCGTGGTGACGAAGGAACACTACCAAATTTGGCTGATTTTTTAGAGAGAAATTAAACAAGTTAAAAAGTTTTAGGTTTAATTATAAATATATAAGAGAACGTTTTTAGATTGTAAATCTGAATGCTCTTAGTTGTTGTTCTTAGTTGTTGTTCTTAGTGTCAGATCTTTAGTTTTATTTTTTAGTTGTATGTTGTTTAATTTTATTTAAAAAATGAATTCCGTTATGATGATGAATTATGGAGGACGTTTCGACTATCAGGATCACAGTAAAGAGTGTGCACATGAACATTTTGTAGTGCAGTGGCAAATGAGCACGGAAATTGGGTTAACCGAAAATTAATTGTCAAATTAAAATGAAAAACGATTGAATCTAAATTTAATTGTTTTATTCTAAAATTGTGAATTTTTCTTCTTTATGGACAGCCGCCGTTCAGCCTCGAGATCCCACCTAATAAAGTTTGCGCAGATTATGAAGATTTTGTAGTGCATTGTCAAATGTCTGCGAAAATTGCTTATATAAAATTTTTATATGAAATCATATTGAAAAAAAAAATAAATGCCAAATTAATTTTTTGTCGTTATTATTAAGCTCTGGTTTTCACCATTAATTTTAACAATTTTACTGCAGCCTCACGTGACCGTGTTTTGTGCCACTGCACTACATATCCTACAATGAACTATATTTGGATTTTTGTGACGGCTTGTATAGTCCGCACGGCGCACTGTATACGCATTTTTTTAGAATGAAGATATATAAAAAGCAAAACCAAGATTTCATGCATTTCTTAACAGAATTATTAACCTTAACTGTAACAAGCAGCGGAAGTAGCCTCTTATAGTTAAGCTACGGTTTGAAAAATGTGGAAAATCTTAAAATCGGTTTTGACTGCCCTGGTTGCTAAAGAGTGTAGTTGTAGTCAACACTATCAGTTGAGTAGGCGTTTTTCCTATTAATTCCGATTTTTTTGTGAGTGCCGCTGCAAGTTAGAACGTGTGGTAAGAGTTTTGTGAAGCTGTTGAATTAAATCCCTGCTTTTCCCAGGGTTCCGTTCGCGTACCGGCTCGAACGCCAGCAGTTTCGGGCGCATCTCGCCCTTCGACGAGCACAACAACCACACGCCAACCTACTCCCCGCACCCGTGGCTGGCCGATTATGAACATCCCCGGCTGCCGACGGATCCGAAATCCGGGGAGCTGGCGGAACTGGACAATCTGGCCAACTCGCTGCGTCTGCAGGACCAGAGCTACGGCGGCTCCCCGCAGCTCTCCCGCTCGGCCTCCGGGTCCGGCGCGGCGCTGACCTCGCGCGGGTTAAACACCTACTATTCCTCGTGGAACAGCAATAACATGCCGGAGGGGAAACCCAATGGGGCGGACGGGAAGCAGCCCGTCAACGCCAACGGATATGCCATGTCGGCCATCCATACCGGGATCTTCTCAGGTGGGTGGGCGTTTGGGCGCGGGATTTCTTAGCGGATATTTGTAAATCAGTGTGAAATTAATGTAGGATATTATTGTAGAAGTACAGAGTATACAAGAATATTAGAGTTAAATGCTGTACGTGAATATTCGAATTACAGGAAAATTTTATATGGAATAAAATAGTAAGAAAATTTTCTAATAACTGACAGGAGATTTGAAATCTGGGGAATTATTTTTGGAATTGTTGGCGATTGCTTCCTGTATCCGGACGTTATGAAAGCCGGCAGATTAGAAAAGCATGCAGTGCTGCAGTCTTGTTACAGCGGTGAAGTCGCTGTAACAAGACAAGCTGTGTTAAACGATTTTAATTAGTTTTTATCAGCGTTGGATTATTGTAATATGAATTGTCTGTAGACTGTTGCCGATTGGCAAGTGTCATAAGGTACAATTCGTTAATGTTATCATTTTATGCGCGTGCAGACGCCATATGCAGTAGAAGGTACTGCAGTGTAGTGGCTATGTGATATCGGCGTCACGTCACTCTTGTGCCGGCATACAGTAGTGTCCAAAACCTACGAATAATTTAAATAGTCACGTGTAACGTCCTGATTTTTTTTTCTCATATACTCGTTAGGAATATTGATGCTTTCCGTGAATTTTTCTGTAGTTTCTTTAGAAGTAACGAAGCCTCGACAAATCAGTCGTGTTAGCTATCCCTCGAATAAAAAAATTACGAATGTTAATGATTTCTACGGTAATTCAAGTTAGTACGCGAGTTTTGCGTTACAGCTATGTGTCTGTAGGCAAAATCCGAAATCTGCCCTTTCAAAAGGTCCACTTTCTCAACCTACTACTGTAGTGATTAATTTCTTAGTAATTTTGCTCGCAAACATCGCCGGCTTTTGATTTTATGAAAAGCTCTCAGTTGTCTCCGTCCAACAAAATTCAAATAAATAGGGTGAATATTTTCATCCGAAAAAAATTAAGGGAATATTGAGCGGAAACATTCTGCTACATATAGCGGTTTCAAAAACGTTGACGGTTTCCTTGCGTGGTAGGCGGGACCTTTGTCAGCCTGCAGGACGCCCCGCCGGCCGCCCCACCCATGCCGGCCCCGCCGCTGTCCCGCAGCATCCGTCCCCTGCTGATGCCGCCACCCCCACCGGGCCCCCCGGGCGGGGCTCCCCGCGCCCTCCCCCACAACCTGGCCGCCGTCCTCCCGGCCGACCTGGACACCGTCATGGACACCACCGGGCCGGCCGTCGGCTTCGACGTGGACGTGGAGGAGGTGCTGAAACAGACGCTGAACATGGAAGGCAATCTGGACTTCAGCTACGACCAGCTGGGCTCGTACTTCAACGGCACCGGCCCGGATAACAAGAACGTCCCGCTGCGCTACGGCAACCAGAATATGTGGTCGTCATCCTAGGGCGGACGACAGCCTTGACGGAATTTTGTACATGTAACTGCCAAATTAATTCCCCATTTTTGAATTATCGCTGTAGTTAATTTCGAAATTAAATTGCCATTAATTCGGAATTAAATTTCATAGCGGTAATTACTGGCGGAATTATTTGCGAAGATGTAATTTGAGTTTCTGCGTTAATTATTACTGTACGATTGTTGGTTGTTTTGTTGTTTCTAAAACAATTATTAGAGTCTCAGTGGAATTTTCGGGGAAAATATTTTCTATAATTATATTTTTCGGTGGGTGTTCACGATGTATTTATACGTGGCGTTGTTACCTTTTGTTTCTCTTGTGAGATTAGCATGACGGCGTGGGGCGGTTGCGCTAGTATTCTGTATAGTTTTGTCTTCGTTTATCACACACACACAATTTTGGCTAGTATTTTTTTTCTCCGTTCAGTTTTAAGTTTTTATCCGGATTATTTAAATTGAGTTTGCAGGTTTCTTTTGTGGGAGCGGGATTGTTGCGGACTGTTTGTAATTAGATGCTGGTAATTGACACATGTTGTGTGTTTTTGGAGATTTCATTAAATTCTTGCAGCTGACCGTACGGATCGGGAAATGCGAAGTAGTTTCTGTATTGTTGGCAAAATGCACAGAGCAGATACAGGGTACTTGCAAGAAATTTCGGGTTTACAGTTTCTGTTTAGAAATAAAATTGGTGATAGTCGTAGTGCGGTGGCTGTGAATATCCTCTCCGTGATCCTCAGTTATATGAGCCGTATTAATGACCACGACGTCTTTCTTGAGTATTATTTTTTTGGTTGAAGAACTGAATTTGATGGCGTATGTGACTTTTTAGTACTTTTAGTTTTAATTTTTTCCAGAACTTGCTTTATTGTAAATTATGAAGTAGGGGCAAACGGAGAAGTACAAGCAAGAAAAAGATGACATATTCCAGAACATGATACGTAACATTGCGAGTCTATTAACCCTCTGGCAACCTGAAGCATTTCTGAATTGAGTAAATTCTAGCGTCGGACTAGAAATTAAAATGGAAATCGTTGCTCAGGAAAATCAAAATGAGATCGCATGTATCATACATTTTGGTGATTATTGTTTTTAGTGTAATTTCGAGAAAATTGCCTTGAAGCCGGTTTGGTACTCGGTCCCGAGCAACAAGAAAATCACCTGCAAAAATCCATGTTTAGTGATATCAAAGCGTGCCGAGAATTCCGTGATGCCGTCAAATGGCAGTTGTGCAGAATCGCCGTCCAACAGAATCAGGACATCGTAAAATCAAAAGATTACCTCTTCCATTAAATATAAAGAAGTTAAATATATGTTAAGTAAATCAAACTGCATTCGCTTGATGCTTATATTTGATTTCGATAAACTTTCCATTAAACCACATAAATTATAAAACAAGTAAAACAGATTGTTAAAAAAAGGCGAATTTTTTCAGTTCCGTATGAAACGTGCACAATTAAAAACCTGTTTCCAATGAGGAAAAAATTTGTTTCTTATACGGAAACGGAGAAAAATGGATATATGCATTTGATTTTATTGATTATTATATCGGAGTCTGTAATCGTTTTTCTGTTTAGGCGTATTATTAAGTAAAAACTAAATCTGTTTTTGTACAACTTATTCCTAGTTCATCGGTTACCGGTGTCCCGGCCGATCCGCACAACTCCAGCGTCCGCAAGCACAACAGTATAATCTCGTGACCGTTCCAGAACAGCGGAAACGCCGTATGAAATACCGGCACCGGCATAAAGCACGCCAGATTCCACACGTAGGCCACGATGAGCAGCCGCGCCAAGGTCACCTGCCGTTTGCGTTTCTCGTTGGTCTCGTGGTGGTCACTGTGCACATGACCTTTCTTCCACAGATGCGCCGCCACCAGCACGTAGCCGACGCCCTGCAGCGCCAACGGGAACGGGCCGGACATGATGCTGATGAAGTCGTACAGGGAACTCATCGCCTTCACCGGGGTGACGGTGCAGTGCCCGGAGGGTGACAGCGGCCAGAAGCGGCCGGCAATTTTCGCCACGATCAGACTGTTCAGGATCGCCGGAAAGAGCAGGCTGTAGCCGGAAACACAAAAGTTTTTCCCTCATTTTCTGTCATGATATTTTTAAAGGCATCCTTTACTTCAACAAGTATTCATCAGATGCAATTTAAATAATCATATTTTCAAAAAATAAACTGATATTTTCAGATTTTGTTCATTTTTCGGTATGTTTTCAGTTTTTTTTCAAACGCAGTTAAGGTATAGCATATAGTGTTATAAAACAGTGTTTTGAGTATTTCAGTTGTTCTATTTTTTCAGTTTTTAGTTGTATACGGTATTGTATAATTATTTCAGTTAATTTCTTTGGTCTGTTTTAAATAGTTTTAAAATTAATTAATCGATGTATAATCGTAAAATGTTTTGATTATTGATTAAGGCTCCACATGTTGCATTTTGGTACTACGGTCTGTCGATCAAGATGGCCATTCATACGCCACGGGACGTGTCGGACGCAAACTATAAATTAACATTATCTTGCCTGCTAACAAAAACGCGGCACGCTAGATCACTAGAGTAGTGTTTCAATCGATATTCTGTTTGCCGACGGTTTTCCCTAACTATATGACGCATATAGCGCATATAACTATCTGTATATCGCGCATATGCATCCACTTGAATCATCAATTAATTTTAATCGCCACAGAGAGACCTGATTAAACGGCCAACCAGGCTAATCTTACCTAAAGGTCATAGTGATGACGGTATTCCTCAGCCGGAAGACGTCCTTATACCGGAAGGGGAAATAACTGGCGGTAAAGCGGTTCCACGCCAGCATCGCCGCCGTCCAGTACGCCGCGCTGATATTGGCCGTCCGGAAGTAACCCAATAAACGGCAGTTAATGACCCCCACGGAGCCTAGTTGCGTGGTCAAGATGGCGGTGTTGTCCAGCGGGGAGAAAATAGCCACGTTCAGCAGGTCCAGGAATAACAGCTGGCAGATGAGTAAACTGCTGCGTAGCTTCTCCGTGGATTGGGTAAGGATGACGACAATGAGGACGATGCCGGTGAGAGCGCCGATTGTGCTAATGAGGGCAGTGGCGGTGATCCATGAGTATAAGAAGGGGAACGATGCCACTGGGATGTCGGAGGAGAGGTTGCCGGTCTTCGAAATATTCGACATACTACTGTTATTTTAAAAAATATTGAACCAGTTTTTAAAATATACCCGTTAAAAGCAAATCCCAGTTAAGGTCACTCCTTACATAAACCATAATTTTATGAAAAAAATATACTGCTAAAGGTAAATACCATTAAAGGTCACTTCTGATATAAGCCTACACGTTGAGCGCAGTTAATTTTAAAAATGAACCGTTAAAACAAAAACTACTGATTAAACATTAAAGGTCACTAATTTAAACAGCCAACTCATAATAATATTCCATCGAATGTAAAAACCTTCCAGGTTAACGCGCGATATGTGCATAAGGTCGCACAAATAGCTCCTGTTAAACTGATGTCTGTTTTCAACTTTTATACCGAATATTTCTGTTTAAATTTTCAACAGATTCCCGGTGGTTTTCGGTAGTGAAAGATGTTTACCGGAAGCACGCGCAGGTGCCGATATAAGCCTGATTTCTCCATATTAGCACTGGCCCGTGTTTCGCTCTTCCACCGGATGTTAATCAACGGACGAGACTGGCCTAATTTGCAATATGTACGACATGGATCGTAGAGTGTTTACATCCCATGGATCGCTGCCCTGGTACATCAGAGCTCCGTCTGGCATTCCGTCTAATTACTCCCGCGGCGCATATACCGCGCGCTGAAGTGCGGCCACTTGAGCGGTGACCTTTAGCTACCGCGAACGTCATTGCGCATCTGTGTTACCCGTACGTGACGTCACGTGATCGCTACGCCCTATACCTCGCTGCACGCTGTGAACAGCAATCCGTGCAGTGAAGCTGTAAATTCGAATCATCATTAATTAAGCAAGTGTTGTTGACTTCAGCAATATTTTTCATACATAATGATTTTCAAGATATTATTGACGAAGAACCCGTAGAATGTTGCGTAATATTCCCGTCTGACTGGTTATACTGTATAATTGTAATAGCAATATATTTAACAGCTACACAAATTTTTTGTTGTACTCCAGATTAATTTTTAGATTATGTACTGAGTTATTGCATTGAAAGAATGGAGAAGATGGGTGTGCAGCATTGACAACAAGGGTGATAGCTGTTTTCATCGCACGTCTGCTGCTTTTAGACCATTTCCGCCTGATCCAGATTTTTTGTTTGCCACATTAGCCCTCCGGTGATCCAGTCCAGGGTTCGTTGCACTCCCCTATTCTTTTTTATTTTTGCATGAAAACTGCAAGGTTGCTCCGCATAAAGAAGATTTTTGCAGTTGCAATAGCAAATGCTTTATTGGAAAAATAGTAATAATTTTGTTCCATCAGGCATCAGCTATGTTTTCGCACGCTCTCCTAACACAAATCTAACTACAAAATAAATAAAAATACAGTAAGTACTATACGTACATAATACATATTAATCCTGCCATTACAAATCTCATTCCATGGATGCGTGTTAATACTTTTAACTAACAGCATCTGAGTTTCTTATGCACTTTTCTTGACGTATGTTAATCGATTTTGATGCAGCTGCTGCTTGCAGTTGTAATTTGTAAACGGTGCCTCGGCTTACACAATAAATAAATTCAATAAATAAATTCAGTTCATAAAATAAAACAAACCTCAGAATTATCCCACTGCATTAATCTAACTGTACTGTATTAATATTAATAATACTACTGTAACAGTAATGAGAAAATTGCTAATAAAGTACTTACCCAATTTCTATGCCATTCAAAATAAACATACTGTTAATAATTTACAAGTGTCGGTCGCGCTAGCGCGCGACCAGTTGTGTTCGAGGTATGGAAGAAATTACAAAATATAATTCGTACAGCAATAAAATAGAATTTAAGAAATATTTCAAACGTAAAACCCCAGCGAGGCCAGCTGCGAAATGATTTTAAACATGTAGAAATGCGGACAGCTTCAAGCTTTCCGGTTAAATTCGACCAGTTTTATAAAAACAGTGAAAACCTCCGTAATTTTTCTTTTTGTTTGTCTTTTTCACGTTTTTAATGAACTTTATACTGCCGATCTAGCCCACTCAAAACTTGTTTTGTTTTGTACGAAAAGTAACATTTAAACGGTGATAAAATGGATGGAATGGGATCATTTACACGATGCCCATAAAAACCATTCAGCTGATATGCACAGAATTAATGGAAACAATTGTGCGAAAAATTTAATTAACAGCTGTTCGAGGTGACCTCGCAGGCTGCATCTTTAGCAAATAATTGTAGATTTTCTGCCATTCAGTGAGCCCTTCACCCTTCAGTTTTTAATAAATTGATATGAATACATATTAATTAGATTTAGAGGTTAGTGAATCCCCATGCAGCTACCACAAGTATTACAGAGCAACGTAGGTTAATGAAAACCCAAGCTCACACCAGTATTACAGAGGAACGTACAGAGTAGGTTAGTGAAGAACTGAAAGCCCAAGCTACCAACTATATAACAGAACTTTGCTACGTGAGTGAATACGGTAAGCGGGCCGCAGGCCGGCTTTTACATATTTTATAAGTTGATATACAATAGACACTTTAGACTGTGAGATAATAAGGTACACAGATTTCTAGATATTTTTGTACGTAATTTCGAAACTTTGGAGGCTCGAAAAATCAGAGGTAACGGCCCCGCGCAGCGGGGCCGAGTTGAAATATTTAGAAATTCTGGAAATGTGAAAGCTTTGGAGCCAAATTTGGAAAAATTTCTAGTTATTCGGAGGTATCCGAACGGATTTAAACAACTTAAGGTTTCCAGAATTTAAAAAAATAAATCAGTAGGTTTGATGTACTTACTGTAATTGACAATTTTAAGTACGAGTAACTATTGTTGAGGTTGCTAAGTTGCGAAACTTGTATTTGCTCATTCGAGACGTTTCCAGAATTTACTGGAAATTTCTATGAACTTTAAACGCAAGTACAGAAAGTTTGAAGGGGTTTTTGAAAACGTTCCGGAAACCAAAATTTTTTCCCAAGCTGCAGGTAGGAAGCTTTGGAAGATGCTTTCTTTTATAAAATAAACACCTTAGCGGAAAACTCAATGTTGATTTAGGAGATAATTTCCAAACCTAACAACCTTTAAGTACTAGCTATCTTTAAGTACTACAACTTCTAAAAAAATTTTTAGATCTCCTCCAAAACTTCAGATTTTTTTAATGATAAAGGTAGGAACCTTTGTGCGATGCTCTATTTTATAAAATTCTCAACTTATTGAAAAAATGATTCTTGATTTAGGAGATAATTTCCAAAAAATTAGGACGTAAGGATACATGAATCTATTGATAATAATTATTTTCTTTACTAGTACTTATTTGTATCTGCATTGTACAGATCTGTAGGACGATCGATGGACGAGGGGGGCGGGATGTTGGTGGCCGGATGGATCACCCTCATCATCGTGCTGGCAATTTTCATATTCATCCCGCTGATTATCCTGGCTATCGTCTGCTACCGGCGCAAATACCACGGCACGGTGCAGGGCGCGGTGACGTCGGGAGCGCCCACCTACCCCGTCGGCCAGCCGGCCACCGTGACCTATCCGACGTACGGTTATGCGGCGTACAGTTACCCGGCAACCGGCGCTGCACCTCCCCCCGCTGCATCATCAGCACAACCTCCGCCAGCGGATCCCGCGGCGGCTGCCACGCCGGCGCCTCCGCCGACGCGCAAGACGCATTAAGCGGTTGACCTTTAGCTTAACTTTTTTCTGTTTAGTTTATTTTCGGAACAGACAAACGCTTGAGGCACTCGCAAGTCGGGTTCGTATGTATGTAAACATAAACCTTAGGGAAATATACAAAAGATTATGGCGTTTCAAAACACTGAGGAACGTTGCACAATATTCTTACGTAAACGTTGCACAATATTCGATAGCTGTAAGCAATGACCGGTAATTTTTCTCAGTACAGAGTAGGTACCTCAATCGAAGACATAATATTCCTTAAGTGCTTGTTCTTTGTACCGCCATCGGTAATTTTATCAAACCAAGTTTTGAGCCTCATCGCTTTTAAGTTTGTCGTTCCTGTATGGCAAAATGGATGTTGTGTTTGACATACGAAAACCATTAACTCACTTCAAAAGCTGATCCACTTCGACGCCGAAATATTTCGCATGCTGATGGATTGGCAAATCTTGCCCGTTTAAAATCAGTGGTGGACCGGCTTCCGTCTTATTCTTCTTTTCCGTACAAACGTGGGGATACCTACGCACTTCTTAGTACAATATCCAGCGTCCAGCAGTACATGTACAAAAGGTTACATAAAAACAATTTGAAAAACATCGATGCCGTAAATCACTGGGAAATGGCAACCAGTTAGACCAGTTTCTGTCACTGGTTTTTACTCGTTGTCAACGACCAGTGAGGGCAGAGGTAGTAACGTTGTTTTTGTTTTTAAACACAGTAGCTGTACCTCTTGTACGGTAACACCAGTTTCATTCGGTTAAAATTGGTACGATAGATTTGAAATTTCTCTTGCGTAAAGCAGTGTCATAAGTTAGTATACAGAGTCTGTACTGTCTTACTGAACTAAGTCTGTACTGTGTTACTGAAGATTCCTCGCACGCGCCAGACATAATTTCAAAATTCCAAAAATTTCAACACATCTGTGGTCGGACAGGGGCAGACCGGGCATGTTGCCGGCACACAAATGTCAAATATCTTGACTGTTTTGTAAAAAGAATTTTTGAATTTATTTGCATTTTAATTTGTTTTAATTTTTTAACAGTGATAGTGGGATTAATTGGAAAATTTCAAGCATAATATCTGGAATAATGCGACGAGTCATACAATTACAGAAATAAATACACTGCATCCCTTCCGGTAACGGTGTCGGATCCCTTCGACGTCAACAACGCGTCCACGTGGTCCATGTGCTCGACCTGTTGGTACGAGCACGATGACGACCTGAACGTCGCCGGCTTGAATTACGACTGCTTGTACAGCCAGCTACCCAACAGAAGCGTGGGTAGCAGTATTACCGCTTGCCTGTGCCAGCAAATACTGCGAAGTCAGCATGGGCCGCTTTCAGCGGTGGACAAACAATTACAACAATTCCGACTACAAGCGCACCTGTGAGTGACGAGAGATCGCCGCAGTTAACGGTCAACGAAGCCTCCGTTTTAATTATATTTACAACGGTGCCTTCAGAATGGTCATCAAGGCCTAAACGCTCATGGCTAATCAACGGTTATCCGGGCCTTAATGGTTATAATGTGATCCGTAAAAGGTCACCACGTGATGTAAGATTATCTGGCTTTGTAACTGCTTATAGTGTGACCCCTTAAAGGTATAAGCATTAAGCACCTACGGCGTATTTCTTGCGGTGTTAATTGCAGCATTAAGTACACTGATAACATTTTATGAGTAACAAATACCACCACCTGCGGCACATGAGCAAGCCAGAAAAAATCCTCACAAGCGGAAACGTGGCACACAGATGACTTCGCCGCCTGATGGTAGAGATATGTTTAGAATACCTAGAAAAAAATATCAGTATGATACAGGATATGTGTACAGTAAATATGCATCAATATAACAAAAATAATAAGTACTTATCTGTACCTAAAATCGCCACTCGGCCCCAGTGGGTGGCGTTATAAAACTGATTATTGGTTCCGTCATCCACGAGGCGTCGGCCTTTATCGAATATGGATATGCTTTGATGGGTCCAAGAGATGTCCTTTGCACTGCCTGTGGACGCTTCGCAAGTTAGAATTAGATTTGAGCCAATTCTTGGTCGATAAACATGCTCTTCCGTTGCAGAACTCTTGCTGGCAGATCTCTGATATTTTTCAGGAAATTTCAGTATGATTCTGTCATCTTCGCGGGTACCCACAGACTGCTGGATGATATCATCCACTAAAATATTTCGTTTTCTATTTGCGTAATTCACGTTGAAATTCTGTGGTTTGTAGAAGCACAAGCTGCAAAACTTTTAGTCTCGAACAGACTTTTTTAGTTTCTATGAGGTCGACCACATATTTATCTTAGCTGAATTTGTTATCACGTATTATTTCGTAGTATTATTATTTAATTAATGTTCGGATAGATAACTATATTTTAGTTCTGAAAAACGAAATTATAAATTATAAACGTTTAAAACAGAACTAATGTGCAAGGATAATTTAATTTTTTTAAGCTGCGCCTTACGGCTAAGATCTGCGTCGCTGATGACTGCAGCTGCAGTAGTGGTTTTCCGCGTTAGACTGCATGCCTCACTCCGGTGTCTTGCTGGCCACACACAAGCAAACAATATGATATTATAGCACAACGAGAAAAAAAAGTTATTCCGCGCATTTGTGCTGCGTTTAATAGCCGCGAAAAAGGCCAACATCGAAAGACTGCATGCATCATCTGTTTAACCCCGTTCAGGGGATTCCGAAGTCGATAAGGATTTGTTAATCTTAGGTTCTGGTAACCTTTAAGATTTTGTTAGCCTACCTCTGAGGTAATAATTATCGCAATTGCACTATTTTTGCAATCGCTTGTAATTACGGCACATGTTACTTTGTAATGTAACGTATACGAATTGTTTGGTACGATTTGCCCTGAATAAACTCCGAATTTGTTGCGCAGTACCTTGACCACAATAATAGAATAGATTCCCGGGGAATCTATCTATTATTGGTCGAAGAGGGACGGTTACTCCCACACTGTCTGACCAGCGCCCGCTTCCCTTGCCGGGTTGTATATAAAGCGGGAGCGCTGTAACGGCGCATTACATTTGTCCATTTTTGCTGGCTGGCTGGCTGGCGGATTAATTTAGATCCGACCAGCCAGTGCTTATTAATCTTACTTTAAGCTTTCACTTTTCATATTTCTTGCTCCATTTTGGCACTAGAATACGTAAAATTTTTTGCTTGTTCTTCTGATATATGACATTAAACGCTGTGTTGAGCCTTTAACATGCCGTCGGCAAAAAACTCTCCTATGGAGTTTCACCATCTCAACATCCAGGGCTGCCCTATGATAATTATCATAAGCTTGATTTACTGTCAAATTATCTTTGCATTGATGACAATGTTTCGAAGTTTTTCGCTGTCACTGAAACTCATCTCCGTCCTTCGGATTCTGATCAGTTGTTTTCCATTCCCGGATACTGTTTATTTCGTAGCGATCGACCTGATATTCATGGTAAAACACGCGGTGGTGGGATTCTATGCTACGTACCTCAACATATAACGGCTGAGCGTGTCGAGCTGAAGTTTCGTTCTAAGGGATTTGAATGTCTGTGGTTACGACTCACTGTTTCTCATCGCAAAATTATTATTGGGACCGTGTATCGTCAGCCTGATTCGAATTCTGTCGAAACCAAAGCGTTGTTCAATCATTTGCGGGAAGTACTGTTAAAATATCCGGGCAGCGATCATATAATCATGGGGGATCTGAACATCGATTCCTCCCCTGGTTCCTCAAGCCCCTATGTCAAATTGTACAGTGATTTTGTAGATGAATTTTCCTTCGAAGATAAGGTAATCGGACACACTCGGGTAGCACATCGCTTGAGACAATCTGATAATACCTTAAGCACTACATCCACTAAGATTGACGTAATATTGTGCAGTCCTAAGAATTCATACGTGTCGTGCCAACCGTCAGATGTAAGTTGTTCAGATCATATGCTGTGCAAAACGGTCTCCGCTTTTCAGTGCAAACAACCGGAGCACAGAGTGATTTACTTTCGTGATTGGAAAGCGACTAATTTTCAGTCTTTCAAAAGTCAAGTTTTTGATTTTACAAAGAATTACGTTAATTACGTTGATTATCCGGACGTCGATGATGAAGTTTCAAAATTTGTTGGTGGTTTAGCTGAAATAATTAACAGGTGCTATCCGTTACGATCGAAAAGAGCCTCGAATAGCAGTGCACCTTGGATTAACGGTCGCATTAAACGTCTGATAAAAAATAAAAATCTCGCATACAAGCGGAAGAAGTTGTCGAAAAGTGCCTCTGAGTATCAAGGCAATTGTCAACAATTTAAGAACTTGAAGCGAGAATTATTTACGGAGATTAAGAACGCTAAGCGAATCTATTTCGAACAAAATGTACAAAATTCAAAAATAATGTGGCGCGAAATTAACCGTTTGCGAGGAAAGAACAACGAAAATGGTAATCTGGACTTCGATTTAAATAATTTAAACAAACATTTCGCTACAATGGGGGAGCACGGTAAACGGCACCCCGTGGCTGTCATCCCGAAGGAGGCTGATACGGCGACATTTGAATTTGATCAGCTTACTCCAGACGTGGTTGCTGAAATGTTTGGGAAAATCTTAAGTAAGAGAAAATGTGCGGGACCGAAAGGTATACCACATAAACTCTTGCTGGAAATTTCCCCTATACTGGTCGAGCCCATAACCCATCTCATAAACCAGTGTTTCAAAAAAAATGTCTTCCCGTCAATTTTCAAATTGGCGGAAGTAATCGCTTTACCAAAAACTGTTCATCCAACAACACCGGATGAATTTCGTCCTATTTCACTTTTGTGTAATTTGTCAAAATTGTTTGAAAAATGCGCCCAACTGCAGCTGAACAAATTTTTGAAAAAAGAAGGCATTCTTGCACCTAACCAATCCGGTTTCCGTAACGGCCATTCATGTGAAACGTTATTGTTAAAAGTGACGGAGACATGGAAAAAGGCTGTCGATAGCAAGAAGTGTGTTGCAGTTGTTTTTCTTGATTTGAAAAGAGCTTTTCCGTCAGTGTGCCATTTGACTCTGTTGGAGACACTCCGTGATATAGGAGTAAAGTCTTCAGCGTTAAAATGGTTTTACTCGTATCTGACCGGCCGCTCGCAACGTGTACGTCATGGCATGAAGTTCTCTTCGTGGGAACATGTTTGGGCAGGCGTTCCGCAAGGGTCTATACTTGGTCCCATTTTATTTACAATTTACATTAATGCCCTACTGAAACTGAGGCTACCAAACGTGCATTTAGAAAGCTTTGCTGACGACACCATCTGCTATGCTGTTGCTAACACGAAAGCGGACGCAGCAAAGATCTAACTGAAGCACTACCGGCAGTCTGTGAGTGGCTTAATTCCAACCGGTTGTTCGTCAACGAGAAAAAATCGAATTTGTTACTAATAAGTTCAGCGCATAATCGCGAAACCAACGTAAGCGTAATGCTGAACGGTCATAAATTACTTCCAGAAAAGTCAGTGAAACATCTTGGAGTGATACTGGATGAACATCTCAGTTGGGCTGACCATGTTAAAAGGTCCAGAAGAATGTTCGGTACGGTATATCACTGTTAAATCGTGTTAAAGTCGGCCTGCCAACATCCCAACGCATTGCGCTTTTCTATGCCTTTGTTCAGTCGCATCTGGACTACTGCTCTACAGTGTGGAGCGGGGCATCTGTGCGCTTGCGTGATAAATTGGCCGCGATGCATCGTAACGGTGTCCGAGCGGCTGCAAACTACGCAAAGATACCCACGGAATCGTTCATGAACCAACATGGGATCTTACCGCTCTTCACGAGATGGAAACAAAAGGAAGCGATATGGTTATACAAGATCAAACATCCGGAAAAATTCCATGTGCCGCAGTACATCTCTGAGATGGTGGAATTTGATGACCGTATAAAGCCGTACAACCTTCGGAGTAGAAACCGCATCCTGATCAAGGCGGTAGCGAAGAAGAAAGTTGGCGAGACGACCTTTGCTTGGAAACTTAATAAATTGTGGACATTTTTTGTTGATTCTAATTTTTCTGATCTGTTCCATATTCATACAGTTGGTGCCTTTAAGCAAGCTTTGAACCGTGTCAATTTTGTTTAGGACGTCTTTTCTGTCTATCTGCACTCGTACTTTTCGATTTTGCTATTTGGCCAGGTTTAAAATCCCAGCTAGAATGTCACCCTAGCCGGAAATGGGCTACCTGCTCCACGATGAATAATAATAATAATAATAATATACCTGTTAGCAATTACGAATTCAGTAACCCTAAGCTTTCCGAGCCACCTATGGGCGTACGCACACTAAGGTAGTCCTGCACTACAGAAAGTAAACGTAAGCACCTACTTATACGGATTGTGAGGCAGTGTAAGTGTAAGTTGTGTAACTGACATTTAGGCAGCGTAGCAACAAATCTGTTCTTATAGATCCTGCATCGCCACCGTCCCGGACATCACAGAGTGTCCCCACCGCCGGTTACCACCCCGACGGTGCCGTCATGGTGCACGACTGGCGTTAGTTTGCGGCCTCATTAAGTTACAACTTCTTAACTGTGATGGGAAACGCAAAATTTTATGTTCTGTAAGGCGGCGTTATCAATACCCAGGCAACAGAAGGATAAATGTCCCAAAAGCGTGGAATGTGGATAGCGTACGAAAAAACGGTAAAATTGTATTGGTGGGTATGGGAGATGCCGAAGAACTGTAGGAATGTCATCGTGAAATACCTGCCTATTCGCGGTTACGAATTCTTGTAAAGTATTTGTTTTTAGCATAAGACGACGTACTGGATTGCCGAAATTCGGTAAAACAGAACTAATAGGCACTACATACATTGACTAAGCTGCACAATTTCAGCATACTTTCCAACAAGTATGCTAAAACCGGAACCTTGCTTGAAAGGTTCGGAACCTTCCAAGCAAGGTCGCGTGCCTAACCTAACCTGTAGCCTGTATGTGTTTCAGAAAGAGAAGGACGTCTATGAGCTGTAGGGATGCTAGCAATATGGAATATCTGCCTATTCGATCACAAATTCCCGTATATTTGGCATAAAATTTCGGTTTTGTGTCACCTGGCAAACAAAATTAGGCATTTTAAAGGTTACAGTACTCGACATTTATGACACCGGTTTCCATTATGAAGTTATAATGTTGTAAAATGTTGTTTTTGTTAAGCGCTTAAAAAATTCCACGTCCAGTGCTTTTAAAATAAAACCTTTATTATTTCTAGTCATTTTTCGAAGCAGAACGCGTGCATTTTGCGCAGAATATACCGACTAAAAGCAAGCATTTAAATTGAATCGATGCTTTCGTAATCGATTACGATTTTTCATATTAATTTTACTGTTAGTATAAACCAGCGCTGTTAGCACCGCGTTTTTAGCATTGTTAAAATGCTAGGTTTTGTGTTAAAATGGTAGGTTGTAAAATGCAGCGCTGCAAATGATCGTTCGTTGTGCAGTCTTTACTTCGGCGACTTCGTTTGTTTGTTTCTCTCCTGTATAATGAGCAGAGAGTAGCCAAGAAAGGTTCAGCTTCAGCAGTGTCGTCCCGCCACGTCAGGGCACTAACCCAATCAAGTATAATTTTCATGTGCCATGCTTCTAGAGCTTTCAAAATAAATCTTTCCGGTTTCTAATCATTTCCAAGCAGAAAGCGTAACCTTGCGCGGAATAAATCGGCTAAACAACCACGCAAAATCGATTGATTATTACAGTACTTGATGTTACGACGCTTTAAACGTTTGAAAACACCGGCGGTTTGAAAACATGCTGAATCTGATGGTGTTCACCTATTTTTACTGCATTTTCCGATCGCAAGTTTGGGGTTGAGGTTGTAGAAAAATTCGCACCTTGACAAGCAATAATTATGCAAAGTTATGCACCTTGGTGCATCTACGTAACAGGCGACACGACCTTGTTTTGGCTACTGGTCAAATATAATATTTCGTGGATCCCATATAGTGCTATTTTGTTGAGATGGACAGAATCCAATTGTGTCAGAAAAAAGTCAGTATAATGTTATTAGTCTACTAGCGATAGAGTTTGTACGACCGATAAAATCACCCAGTTTTGATTCATTCTTCCATCGCGTTCTGAAGTTCTGTTTATTCATACCGGCTACTCTGATGGAGCGCTTCTGTAATTTTAGTCCCAGGCTGTTTCCTATCCAATAGTTTTGCAGAATATAATAATCAGACGTTACCTTACCTCCACAAAACCCGAGTGACCTTTACGCGGTGTGGGCGAATTACTGGATGGCTTCCTTTGTCTGGATGACCTTTGCAGGTCTGCCGTACAATCGCGGGATAACCAATTTTACGAGTAGTGTAAAATCTTGTTTGCAAAATAATTACTTAGTGTCTGAATAAAAGTTTTGATCCTCAGAATAAGTCCGAAACATTTTGTGACAACAAAGTCCCAAAGAAACCATGATCAGTTTACTTGTCACAGCATTATTGATTTTTTCTTTACTTTGTCTTACACTTCCACTTCCTCGCTTGTGTTAAACATCTGCAGCAGATGTCCATTAAAACAGCAAAATTGTTTAGTTTGATCCATGTCTCCATCATGGAAGGTGTCCACTTAAGGTCACATATATATATTTGTACGAGTATGATAGGCAATCATGCTTTTGTGTTGGCGTTCTTAACATGTTAAATTGTTCCGGTCGAAGGCCTTACAGCGTTATTATATCAGTGATATGCGCGTGCTCATAACTAATCCTTTATAAATTTTTAATTTATGGACAATATTACATATGTAGAAGTACATAATAAAACGATAGTCTTAAAGCACCTCAACTGGAATTGCTTATACAGCGCTTCCAAGGAGCAAAAGACAATTTAGATTGGAAAAGGATGCGAGGTCACGAAGCAGCTATTACTACGAATACCAGAATCGAGAAACACAAGTTTACTGTGCGGCCAGATCGCAGGCAAATTTATTAGAACGCGTCCGGTACGAAGGGAAGTAGAAACAAAACTAAAATCAGGTTGAGAAATAGAATGGGCAGCTTTCGATAACGTGTCTAGTCATGCTACGATCATGGCAAGCTGGTCAGAAAACGGGACCACACATGGTGAACCGCTTAGAAAACATTCATCCGCTTTAATGTATGTAGTATGATAAAATTTTCTAAAAGCAGCCCAATAATATTATCTGCACTGCCACAAATCATAAGCAAATGACTAATCAGAAGCAAAATTTTGATACTTCAAGCACAGCATAAATAATCGCCCAGAGCGCAACAATGCAAAATTGAGTAACGTACTTACGTTTTCTGAGAGTGAAAAATTCTGCATTAAAAGAAAACCCTTACGTATTTACGGTTAGTTAAAAATCATTAGCTAGCCAAACTGAACTGCATTACGGTGCATAAATTCGAAACACGCATCACTGCGGATTTTATCAGTATAAAAAACGGCACTGTCGATCAATACCTTGCACTGTTCCACTCTGGTCGATGTATCTGTAAACGCGCAAACGTTTATTTTTTATGCAAATGAAGGTACCTAACAGACAGGCATCTGCGTTGGATTTTTTTAAAAGTTTTTTTAAAATAGCAAGTTCTCATGCGCGGCGACTATCTTGCAGCATCCTGTTGTCGTGCGGCATCTCGTTGTCTTGCAGCCTCCCGTTCCTGATCATGCCGATCGAATAGACTGGATGCCTCGGCGATGCTCACGTGCACCAGAGTTTTCTGCAAAAATAAAGATGAAAACTACTGTAATGAAACTGTACCGACAAATTCTACTAGCAGACATAATAAAAGCGGGAGAGGTGAAAAGTCATTCATGATCAGCAGCTAGATCCCTATTATAGTACGTATCTATAGCCTTTTATTTGTACTTTGTTGGGTGGTCTAGCTGCTGATTCGCTGAATGCTTTTTCAGTTGCATTGGACAAAATACTAGCTATAGTACTGTACATCGCCTTTTAACCCAAGAGAGGATAGGGATTTTGGTTGTTTTTTTAATCCTTAATTTTTAACTATTAAGCAGTGTACCAGCGCTTGCAATTATTTTCATTTGGGTGGCTATTGCCAATAAAGATATTCATTACATTACTTATACAATACATTATACAGTTTATACTACAAAGTACTGTACGTTTTCACATGTACTTACAGCATACTATACTACAGCCTGTATTGTAGTACTTACAATCATCTTTAAAATGCAAAACTTAATGGTTTATCGATGTACCGGTCTATGTAAAATACTAAATTATCGATGTAAAATACCGGTCTTAAGAAACTGTACAACGACAACTGGCCATGGCCGGCACGATTTAATACGGGCCCAAGGCAAGAGGCATAAATTCGGGAATATGTAAAAAATGGAAGGCCACATGTGACAAAATACCAGTCTTGCATATGCTCTTGTACTCAGCGAGCCTGGGTGTCTGAAATTATGGAAACTGAAAATTTTAATACTGTACTTAACGGACGCAAGCCAGAAATGAGCGAACTAATACGCGCGATTTTGTTAGTATCAAAGTAGAAGACGTGACTTACCGTTAGACGCCATTCTCGTCCCTACGCATTTCACTATCGTTGTTAAGCAAAACTGACCGATAATTTGAATTACTCGTGCTTATTGGAGCTCGAGTGCGATATGTTCCTTGTCTTTGCAAATTGGAATGCTAGTGCTAAACCAAAGAGCTGATAAAATGAAAAACAATTACGGAGCATCAGAACAATTAAGGAGCATCAGAACAATTACGGAGCACATCGATAAACCATTAATAAAAAGATATGCCTGCAGTAGTATGTAAAACGGGGTATCAAAGTAAGTAACCATGCAAACGCCGGGTTCCCGGGTATCTGCCTTTGTACGAGCAATATCGTTTAAAGGAGCAGCCAGTGGGCGTATAATGTTAGGTATTACAGAATGCAGAGCAAAGTATCATCATCGATCTTATAAAATCAGCTTTAATCAAGTGAGTTTGCACATGGCTAGACGTTCAGCCTGATAATACAAAGGGCATTCCAAAATAACTTTTTCTAATACTCCTTCAGAAATTGTCTTCAGCTGCTAATATCCATATCACTACATACGCTAACAGACAAAGGGCATTCTAATACAAAGGGCATTCTAAAATGGCTTTTTCTAATTTATGTACCCCTTCAGAAATTGTCTTCAGCTGCTAATATCCATATCACTACATACGCTAACACACAAAGGGCATTCTAATACAAAAGGCATTCTAAAATAGCTTTTTCTAATTTATGTACCCCTTCAGAAATTGTCTTCAGCTGCTAATATCCACATCACTATCATAAGATACAATACATAAAATTGATTTTATTGCTATCAAAAGGGAAAAGTTGCCGAAACGTACTACTGACGGTCTCTGACATTTTTTCTTGCGATTCACCCAAGTTTATAAAATTAAAAACAGATGAAGTAACGGATCAAACCAGCATACTTATGAAAATCAGATCTATACAACGAAATTTGACTTACCACGTCGAAGAAATTCCGAAAATCGGAAAAAGGAATAGGCGCCTTCAATCATTTGCCCCAGGACCTCAGATTTCTCAACAATCCGGCGCATATCTCTCAATTCCCGCTTTGTGAAGTTCTGCCGTTGATTGCGTTCAACCACTTACGGATGTCCGTCCTCCGCTAACAACGACATCTTGTCGCTTAGCATTCTTTTATATGCTGCGAGTAGCTCGGTTTCTACAAAATACGAACCTTATTTTAGGCTGTCGCCTACGGGTCATGCTGAGAAAGCCGATGGCTAGAAAAGGTCTTATTGTTTTCTTAACACTTAACTGTTTGCTTATTTTTGCTTAAATACGCGTACATTTTAGAAATAGTCCATAGCCAATAGCCAATAGGTATCCAGCCAGCATAGTTTCTTGTTTGTTTGTTTGTTTGTTTAATGAGCTTAATGTCTACAACAATCAGGGATGTCCTGCACGAGGTTATAGACTAACATGGGAGAAAAGGCTATCACATGAGTGATAGCCTTACATATAAAACATCGCAGACATAAACAACAGTTTTACAGTAAACAGTAATGATCAACATGAAGTTGAAGGAAACGCTTAGTCCATTTTAAATCCGCCCATTCAACCGTATCCAGGCAAGAGTCAAAACTGGTGATGCGGTTGTATGATTCCTGGGGCAGCTTGATTTCGTTCCACAAGTGCGCCATCAGATAAGCAAAGCTGCGCTCGCTGATGAACTTCCGTCCGTCCGGGGTGCACGTGTCCACGGGTTCCACTGCGTAGGGATGTTCATCAAGAGACGTTATTTGGCGTGTTCTACCTGCAATACAAACAGCGGCAGCACCAAGTTTTTCACGAAGCTTGAAAAATTTTTCTCCATAAGGTACAAGACGGAACACCATCTTGTACACCAGGAGCAGAGATTTACGAATACGACAAAATAACAGAGACTTATATCCCGCATTTTTGAGCGTTTCGGCATACTCAAACTTGCAAGGTCCGAATCTGATACTTTTTAAAAATCGAAATTGGCAGTCTTCTAACTGATCAATCTGTAACTTTTGTTGACAGAAAGCTACGGAACTGCCATAATCGGCTATCGGTTTAACAAGGGAATCATACAACTTCGTTCGAGCCGCACTGTTTTGATATGGAAACAGTGCGTTTAGGTAACGGATTCTTTTTTTCATGCGGGTAGCTAGATTATCGCTGTTACGTTTCCAGTTTAAATGTCGGTCCAGATAGATGCCTAGGTACTTCACATTGTCGGATACGGGAATGCTTTCACCGCTTAACGTATACACACTGCTATATATGGTTTGCAATAACACACAACATATCACAGTACTATTTTTACCACATAATATCTTGCTTTTATTAATTTAATGATTCCACAGGCACTCACCTTTGGGTGCCCCAGTGTCATCTTTGCATTCATCTTCATACAGCCTGCAGGTCAGATGCAAAGCAGCGGCAAGGAGGGGGCGTAGTGCCGCGTATCCGAAGATGACGTCCATTGCCGTCTGGACTTTCTCATCGTTCCCCAAACAATCACGGCATGGCCGAAATCGACAACAAAATTCTTTCAGTCCCACAAGAAGCGCACGGAAGGACAGTTGACCGGATAGTTTCGCAACAAGCACCATGGCCACTAAAGGCATGCCAAGGTCACGTATCCAAGGTTCCGGGTTTAATAAAAATCTCCACGAATCCCAGAAACCAGGATCCGGCGAATCGTTGGTGACGGTGGTAGGGTGGGGTGGGCATATCGAGGTGAAGTTTCCCAAGTACTGCATGATACCTACCTTAACACCGCCTGCAATAAGCTCCTGAAGCTGTTGACGGCCAGCGGTGTCACCTGAAATAAAAAACATCGGTTGTGGCATTTTACCGATAGAAACAGACAACACTGCGGCACTTTGACTTGCACAGCAGTTGCTTTATATCGGGCGTGAAATACAACATTATAATCGTCGAGTTAATACAAATACACATCCGCGGTAATGACACACATAATTCGATAATCCGCTTTGGATATACGTCCCCGGTAGGTAGGATTTAAGCGGTGCATCGTTGAATTGATTGAATCTGGGATCAATGCGAATTAATTCTTCCGCTGTGCCATATATAAGATTTTTTAGACGTCTACGAGTAGGAGAGGTTTTTCCTTTTAATGATGTGCACGCTGTGCTAATTGTTTAGAGACAGATCGATGTCTGCCTATTGCATTTTGTTGAAAAAATTTGTGGATCATCGGAATAGCGCATAACAAGCGTGGTCGAAGAAAAATCAGATAGTTTCGCCGAAGCTTTAAGGAAAATGACCCGGTACATGGCGTCAAAAATGGAATACATACACTAAAACTTTCGCTTTACCGCACTCTGAATCGCTCTTCTGTAATACTTTACGTATTAAAGATAAAACGTAATGCACATAAGTTACATAACAGCAAGCGTACTGTACGCTTTTTCGCAGTGCTTTTGGGAGCGCAAAAGTAGGGGCGCCGAATACTGAACTGAATTCATAACAAGATTTAGGCATGCTGCGAAAAAATTATTTTTACTTTCTCCTAATACTTCCGGGGAATACAATGCGCCAACATCAGCGGCGCAAACGGCCAGCCAGAGAAGAAAGAACAAATAGAACCCTCACCGGTGAAAAAGTGGCCAGAAAAAGATTACAGAATAAAAGGTCGCACGATATATGTGCCTAATTATACTGCATTACATGCTAACATTACGAACACAAAAAAAAAACAGAAAAAGACACGAACACTTACCAGAAGGACACATTTTCTAGTGTTTTTCAATTCGATTTTCGGGCTGGCTAAGTGTAGCCCTGTATGAAACTATCATTTGATAGTTCTGAGGAAAATTCTTTCACTTAAATTTTAGACGTTCTACTGCTACTCTCAATAGCAGCTGTCGGAGCAATGTCAGATAGCGTACTACCATTAGTATTATAAATAGTGGAAGCTGGAAAGACAACCACGTAGGCAATAAAATATCGGTATCCCGTACCGCGCTCGAAAATCTTTTGCTGCAGATTGTACTTGCAATACTTGCTGCAATTGTACTTGCTTCTTAATTATCAAGTTGTTTTCCTGTTTTTTTGGCGTATAGCTGCCGAAAAATTGCGCTTTTACTGCGTTGCAAAAAGCATTGTGTAACTGGAATCTTTCGGTATTATACATAATCTGATAATCACACGCATTTATTCTAAATATCGCATTTACGCATTTCATTTACATCGGATTCGTTACTGAGCTCATCTGACCTTTTGAAAAATATCAACAATTCTATTCGTACAGTACAGGTAATATTCTTTAATTTCACCAGTCGAGTACGTGCACAGAAAATAAAATGACTGGAAAAGAATAATCCTACGATAACGCGTAGCAAAATGTGTGGTTTAATTCGAATTTCGCCGGCACTCTCTCATTTTTAATCGACAACGCTTGTTATGCTTCATTCCGATAATCTATAATTCTGTTTCGAACGAAGTTTAATAGTCATTCATCGATCTTTATAATTAGCACAGCGCGCATAACCTTGAACGAAAAAACCTCACCTACTTGTTGATGTGTAAAAAATCTTATGGCACAGCGGAAGAATTAATTCCCATTGATCCAAGGTTCAATTGATTGAAAAGGGAACCGCTCAAATTGTACGTCTACAGTACCTCGGACTTATTTCCAACGTGCATTACTGAATGACGTGTGCCGTGACATGTGATATGTATCTCCTTGTTAACTGGTTACTGGATGATGATACTATGGTATTTTACGCCAAGTACAGAGTAGATACAGCTCCAGCCTCCAGTGCAAGATGACAACACGTCAACAACCTGGGAGGGTAGTCGCAGATCGAAATTAAGTAATACAGATATGTTATCGGTAAGGAAGTCATTGATCCGGCGCGCAGAAAAAAGGTCAATCCCTAACAATTCCTTGTTTCCATCGGGCTTTTACACAATGTAGGGATTTTCTGTCACGTTGGTTCCATCAGAACCACACCGATCCGTAACCTCGACGAATAAACACTAGGCGGAGTTATCAAAAATAAGTAAGACAGATACATTTTCTGGAACTAATAGCGCGGTTCTGATGGATTTGAGTTCACAAATGCAGCAACTACCGCTACAAAAGCTGGTTTGTAGTACGACAAAGCTTTGTTAGTGCTAGAATGCTTCATCTCGTTCGGTTTTGCAACTTTCCACTAACCATAAGTACGAGTAAGTACTCCGTACATTACATTGCTTACATTACACCTGTTGATTAAAAAATTCGAAATTTAGAAATCGACGGCTGTAGTGAACTGCTGTACGTGTTTAGAATATGATAATAATGTCCAGCAATCAATCAATCAAGCGATATATATATCGGCTTATACCTCTTATATAAGAGGTATTGTGACTTCCGGTGGCTAGCATTAATTACGACTATTTCACCAGTTTACATAATACCACAGCCAATTAACTACGTATACGTAGTAGTACTAGTAGTAGTATTAGTAAGCCAGTACTATTATTGGGCTGTGATTATAATATCTGTGTGCGGCCTCCGGCTTCCGTAAGTGCGAACATTTTCCCGTTATCAGTCATGCTTATTTAATAGTTTCCTTGTTTCCCAAAACGTGGCTATTTTGTTAAAATTATTTTGTGAAAAGAATAACTAACTAGGTATTTGATTTACCGTAAAAGCCGGCAGTTACATACGCGCGCCGCCGGTCAAAACTCGAGGGTATTTACTTCCAGGCGTATTGATTTACAATTTGAAGTGTATTTCGGAGGCAGGTTCACTGTACAATATATTAGGTAAATGCACATATTGATATAACTGCAGCCACTGACACTGACTGCAGCAGACACATAAGATTGGCTATAAATCGGTTTTACAAAATAAAATGCGACATGCTAACGAGCGGACAAAGAGACACAAGAATGTTTTTGGAAATTTTTTTTGTACGTTATTATAATTATTACATACAGTATTATTATGGTTCATCCCATCAAAATCGAACGCAGTATGTACCTAATTTCGGCAAAGCAACGCAGAGCCAGTTAGTTGTCATAATAAACATGAGAACTCGTACAATAATATGGTGTGCAAATATCACGTTAGGGCGTTCTGATACATAATTATTCGATTTCGAAATCCCCAGATTTCTGCGGTATCGATAAATTTAGATTAGGAAGTTCCTGCTACAGTAAATTACCGTAATACCGCACATTTTCAACTCCGTCGTCTTCAAGGTTTCCAGGAATTTTTTCGACCATTTCCCCACGCTTTTAATTGTGATCTTTATCTTACTACTTTAACCAACTACTTATGTATACTTTACTGTGATCTTTATCCATGTATTGCGTATGCACTGGTAACGCCATCTTACAGTACACAACAAAAACAAGTGCGCCTCCCATTACAGCCAAAAAGTTGCCGCAAGATGGAACGGCGAACTAACTTCCGTGACGTAACCATGACGGCTGCGTGTTGGCGGTAGCCGGCGGCGGGATGCTGATGATGGTAGTGACAATGGCAACGTTGGTAATGCATGTGGTGTAATATGGCAGTCGCGGCAAATTGGCTGGTAAGTTGTTTTTGTAAAAAAATTTGTAACGTGACTGACTTGTGCTAACAAGCCCAACCTCGGCCTCCGGCCTCGGTTGGGAAACTGTAGCATTGAATTTTGATTATTGTTTTATTTTTTATAATTGTTAATAATGATTATGGAATTATTGATTAGCAAACTTTACTGTAATATGACGAACTACTACCCCTCTGCATATCCGGCGAAAATCCTTACCCTTGTGTCTGACCGACGAAAAACCCACCCTCATGTCTAACCGGCGGAAATCCTGCCCCTTTGTCTGACCGGCGAAAATCCCTACCCTCTGTCTAATCGGACGAAATTCCTACCCCTCTGTCTATCTGGCGAAAATCCCTGTACCTTAGTCTAACCGGCGAAAATCCCTACCTCTCTGTCTATCTGGCGAAATTCCATCCCCTTTTGTCTGACCGGCGAAAATCCCTAACTCTCTGTTTAACAGGCCGCAATTTTGTGCTGCTGTGTCCGCATACTAAACTTTCTCTTGCGTATTGACTTTATTCTAAAACCATCAGAATGCCAAAATTTCCACCTGAAACAATGAGTAAATGCGTCCGCTTGCTAAAATGTTTTTAATTTGACATGGTTTTTTTTAATTGGTGATCATGCGTGTTGACTGATCAATCGGTTTTCGAGCCAATTATTATAATGACCGATTTTTATCATTATCAGTATTATTATTAATTATTGTTATTTGTTTATTTCTAATAGTAGTGTTTATTATTCCTTGTTTATAAGTATTACTTTTTTGTTTTCAAAATTGAGTGCAGAACGTTATTTTGTGTTACAGGAATAATATTTCCAGTTAAAAGTATTGGTTATTAAAATTGTCGATAAAACTATTATAAATTATAAAACTACGATAAAACTATTAGTTTACGGAACCGGATAAGCAACAATGGTATGGCGAAAGTCCAGCCTGATGCAGCGAGTGAATGTCTGCATAATGAAATTTGTTTCTTGTGCTGAAATGAATTTATGGGGAAATGGAAGAGCACCAAAACACTAGTCTTCTAATAATCAGTAGAGTAATTAATTATCTAAATAATAACCAATAATAAAAGTAATTCACTCAACAAATAATTCTTTCTCTACTAATAATCACTAGCATACCGCGAATTGTTAAATATAAGATTGTCACATGCAAAAAACCGAAGTCACTGTACAAATAAGAAGGAAAATTACGCAGTTAATTTCACGAAATGTGGTGTTTGCAACTTCGAAGTAACGTTCTAACAAAATCTAATACGCAGTAATGATTTTTGCGATTATACGTAAGTTGCCCGTTGCCGTACAGATAATCACGTTATACTGTTGCCCTTTCCTCTTTCCGCCAAAAAAATGTTAATGTACTATCGATCTGCCAATTACAAAATTTCGACAAACAGGAGTATTAAACTTTACCGATTACTAATGCACCGCAGTTTTATGCCCCAGTTATATGCTATGCTGTGTCAGCAGTTTCTGTTCGAAAATATACGCATTTCCGCCAATCCGATAATAATACTTTAGGATAAGCCAATCAACGAAATTCGTTTTGGTAATGTTTCGTAATTCGAAGAAAGAGAAGATCGAAAAATTAAAGTTGTAGGGACAAACTACAGGAATTTAGTATATTTTTAAGCTATCGAGCGAAATTCAGCGCCGAACGGTGTTGGAGGAAAAGGGAGAAAAAAACCGGCGAAGTTAGCTTTGTATATATAATAACGACACAGGTATGCAGAACGCGTTGCTATGGTGGCTAGCGGTCGGTTATGAGCCATATCCGGCTTCCGCTGCTGTAGCACAATCGATAATCTCTGAAATTCCACAATTTGCCGCCTGAATAAAGTTACCAGATATAGGCTCCCTGTAAGAAATCCTACGGAGCATACGCATTATGCAGGCACCAAGTCGGCGTTAGCGGAGGATCTAGACTGCAGATACATATCAATATTACCAATGTCTTTGGAACGGAGCACGTTGTCGGGGTACTTTAATTAATGTGGTTTTTACTTGTAAGTACAGTAACTGTACCGCCCGTATTCCGTGCGGGCCAGAAACAATTAAAAATTTCAAAACATCAGGCACAGAGATCGCGATAATTAATAAGTTGCACAGCTGCAACTGGACCCATGATTATCCACAACACCGATATTTCGTTGACCGCCACAATGTCTACCGCCATTACGTCGACCGTCTCGAGGAGGACGGCTAACGCAACTACCTAAGAAACCTAAGAAAATCTAAGAAACTTAAGAAACCCTAAGGAAAATTAAGAAACCTGGGAAAGCTAAGACAGTTCAGCGAAACGCTAGTTCGGCGTCGTCACGCGTCGACAGCGTGTCTCTTCAACTTAGTAATGCAGGTCGACGACTTTTCGTCGACGAAATGACGGTCACCTTACCGTGCGAACACGTAACACAGTTGCTCTCCGATACGGTCGGTATTCGAGCCGAGTCGTGCGTGAGTCGTGCCTGATAAGTGTTATGTTATAATACGAGTATTATTATGATATTATTATAACATACGTATATATTAACAAAATATGTTATTATTAGCCAGAATATCGTGCAGTTGCGGTTGCGAACTTTGGTGCACCTTAAATTCTCAACCGGTTCTTTAAGGTTTTCGGTAGTCGAAGATATTTACCAGAATCACGCGCAGATACCGATACAATATAGTATATACAGTACAAGCCCGATTCTGCATAGTAGCACTGGTCCGTGTGTGTGTTCTCCCTACCGCTGGAATCTGGATGTTAACATCAGGGGACGAGATCGGCCTAATTTATTACATGAACGACCAAGATCTTGAGAGTGTTTGCAACTTGGCATCCACGGATCGGTTTGTACATCGGTGTCCGTGTCTGCCATTCCGCTTAATTATTCCCGCGGCCACTTACGCGGTGACCTTTTTCTGTACCATCTGCGCGTTGCGTACGTGACGTCATGTGTTGGTATACGCCCTTATCGACAACGTCATACCGTTGCTCGTTGTGTTGATCCATGCAACGCACTCGAATCGTCATGTTAATTAAGGCAGGGCAGCGCTGTTGACATTAATTTTCAGAAAAAACAAAAAATAATTTTCATGATGACGCAGAACCGTCAACTGCTCCATTACTGCGTATTACTGCATTATTAAATAAGGAATTTTTTGTCGTACTCCGAAATACGGTGCCTGTGAGATTCTGGCGATTATCTGAAGAGTAAACGATGAGGGTCTAGCATGAGCGACGAGGAGGACGCGGGTAACACGAACGACAACAACGAGGACGCGGGCGCGACCAACGACAACCAGGGCGACACTTTTCGCCAACCAGATTCAGATTTTGCGTATGCCACACTTGCCCATCCGGTGACTCAGTCCATGGTGCGTCGTACTCTTTTTAATTTTTACACTGTTAAAAATGGCGTACATATGGCTTATAAAACTAATATGTAACAGTAAATATACTGGAAAAACTGTATTAACTTTATTCCACTAGCGCTAACCTTTCCTAGTCTTATGTTGCATGAATTATATACTAGTATAAATATTCTTTTACCGCTAATTTAGTAAATACTAGACCTCATGAACATTGAACATGTTTTTGCAAACAAAGCATGCCAGCGTGATTATTTCAGCTTACGAGTACTTCTAAAGCAGCTGTGCTTATTATGAACGATTTCCACTGTATTCAAATTCGGTTTGTTTCGGTTAAATTGAACGTTTCAAGTACTGTAATAGGCCATACAATCTGTCTTATGTTAGAAAACTAAGAAAAGTATTTGATCTAATATCTGGAACATTTATTCGATTAATACATGTAACTGTATTCAGCGTGTTAATATTATTTTTGAAATAAATAACTGAAAGTAATTCACTTTTTATTGATTTTTATTCTGCTGAATCTGATCGCATGCATTATACTGTGTCTCCGGTTGTGTAGGACGAAATGGAATCCAACGTGCACACTGCCTTTATCGCCTGGTGGATAATCCTGCTCATCGTGCTGGCCATAACCGTCCTCATCCCGCTGATTATCGTCTGCATCGTCTGCTACCGCCGCAAGAAGCACGGCACGGTGCAGGGCGTGGTGGTGTCGGGGGCGCCCGGGGCCTACCCCGTCGGGCAGGCGGCCACGGTGACCTATCCGCCGGCGCCGTACCCGTACCCAGCCTACGGTTACCCGGCAACCGGCGCGCCTCCAACCGCTCCACAATCGCCACAATCGCCACAACCGACGCCACCGGATCCCGCGGCGGCTGCCCCGCCGGCGCCTCCCCCGACGGCCCGCAAAACGCAGTAAACGGTTGACCTTTACCCGATGATCAACGCATCTGCGCGCTAGCTGTCGCGGTTATAATTAAAGCTCTGTGTCATTTAATTGCCTATAATTGTGTGTGACCTTTATGCGATCGATCCTTCCAGCAATGATAAAAACTACTGCCGCATAAATTATTTTCTATGTAATTGTCGTATTGATACACACTTCTTTTACTTGTAGCACTAGTATTTATTTGTCAGATTAATAATTAGTATTTTTAGTCATATACAATTATATTGTTAATACGTGTTAACGTTTATATCAGCCGCACTGTCGCATTTTGCAATCATTGTTGCATTGTGCTAATTTTTTGTGTCATGTCGACGGTACAGTATATTCTGTTACTATCCCTTAACACCGGAAACAGATCAATTTCATTATACACTCTACAGGATGATTGCTAATACCATTGCACAGCTTAAAAAAAGAGATCCATGTCAACCGATCCATTACACACCGGCGACCGGCGTTTGCAAAAGCACAACGGATGTTCTTCGTATATATAAGCATTTTCTACAGCTGTACATCGTCGGGTTGGAACTGGTGTACGGTGTTCTTGGGTAAGGCACTGCTGGGTGTCAGAGACGCCGGTCGGTCGGGGGTGCCGCCACCACCGGCCGCCGCGGAACTCACCCGCGACCGCTGCGGACTGGAGTGCGCGGCCGGCAGGGAATCCAGGCTGAAGCTGAGGTGGTCGTCGCTGGCGCTCAGTGTCTGCGTGGTGCTGCTGGCCCGCCGCAGCAGACTGCTGAAGGAACCGCCCAGGGTGGAGCGTTTGTCCTTCAGGTCCGGCGAGAGGAGGTTGGCGTCCTTCAGATTCCCTGCAAAGGTCACGCCACTGATTACACTGTTAAAAATTTTAGTCTACATTATTGATTATACATACTATAAAAAAATCGTTCATAAATAAATAGAGAATGTAGTTAGGTGATAAAATTATTAGCTTAGTAAAACAAAATAAATAATTTTGATACGTTATTTACAATATCACTGAATCACTGGGTGCGGTATAAGTGTGATTTATGGTTCTTGACACTGGTTTGTACCGGCAACCGTAAAGGTCACCGGAGCCGTTAGCGTTTTTTGTTTTCCAACCGGTTTTTTTTGACGCGCCGGCTTTTGTAAATGCCGGCCGAGAAAAGGTCACTCGAAAACCGTCTTTTTAAGGGTTGCGTATATGTTTTGATTGATGTGTGTATAAATTGTTCATATTCTGGCGATGATGGTCGCTGCAAACGTACCCGTGGAGAGGTTAACCGACTTCCCGTTCTTCTTCAGATTATTAGCAAAAGGCTTCAGCTCGGAATCGTCCAGCGCCGGCCCGGGGCACTTGAGCAGGTTGAGCTTCATTTTCTCGGCCTGCGCCGGCTCTTTCAAATTATTCACCGTCTTGCCGACGTCGTTGCTGTCCCCCGCCGCGATGGAGCTCTGACTGGCCCCGCTGCCGGTGTGGGATATCAAGGAGGTGGTGTTGGTCTTGGTGGCGTTGTACTTGGCGCCGCTCATCATCAGCGACTGCCGGACATTCCGCTCCGGATGGAAGAGGATGATGTAGACTTTCGGCGCGAACAGACAGATCAGCGACACTGTCCCGCTCAGGCTGATGGAGGCGCACAAGGTGGTGATGCGCAGCGGGATGTTCGTCGCCGTACTGCAAACAACGCATATATATGCATATCTTTCTTTGGTTTTTATTTTCGGCTTCCTCTAGTAGCTCGGCACAAAACGATATGCTCGTACAACAAAAAAGTTGAAAATAATTCTTGGTAATTATGTTGAAATTAAAAAAGTTTTGACTTTCAAAAAAACTTTTTTAATTTTTTAATGTTAGTTTATTTAGAATTATATGCGTAACTACATATCCGAGTGCTCTTTTCGAGCAATGGAAATCAAGTGACAATAAATATTTAATTAAGAACGGGAAACTAAATACATAAAGTGAAAAATTTGAGCTACTGACATGAGTAATATTGATTGATCAAGCAGTTTCAGTACGAAAGTAACAATACCAATACCATACGGAAATACGCAAGGTGCCTTTATACTACAGTTTAATTCATAACTGTGCTGCCATTGGATGCAGACTCATGCAGTTAACTGCAGTAAATATTTCTGTAATAGTCTTTATATTTTTCAGAGTTTGCCGAAAATTTTTACAAATCTAATTAAAGCATACAACACTCGTATAACATCAAGAAGCGCAAAAAATTAATTTAATTTAATTCTTGGCATCCTCTGTAGTTCACTAGGGTAGCCAGCCATTCGCAAAGTATCGCGTCTACTGTCTACATGATAACCAGCTTAACGATGTATGCTTCGATAAGTTGTATGCGTTGTCGTCGCACATTACAAGCAGCGAGCCGTCTTTCGCTTTCTGTGGTTATTTCTCACTGTTTTCCACCCAAAATCGGCATTGTGCGACGTCAATAAATTTTAGTAATTGAAATACCGATTTTAATCACAAGCGTATTTGAATATCCTTTTTAACATACACACAAATGCAGAAAAGTGGTACTTTGGAAGATATTCAACGTGGTTGACGCTAGCGCAGCTGACCTGAAGAAGATGGGGACGAAGGCCAGCCAGATGATGCAGGTGGTGTAGGTGGTGAAGCCGATGTGCTGGGACTCGTTGAAGGCCTCGGGGATTTTGCGGGTGAGGACGGCGTAGACGGTGCAGATGATGAGCAAGAGAATGGGGTAGCCGAAGGCGATCATGTACGAGGCGTCGATGTGCGACCGGCACACCAGCACGTTGTCCTCCCGCGTCGGGTAGTAGAACTCCGCCGCCGGCGGACTGTACGCCATGTACACGATAATTATCACAATCTACACACACAAAACAAAACTACACTTGTCACCGGTAAAGAAACACTATTTAACTCCGATTTTCCCACGCCATGTTACTGTTGGGAACTTGTTCCGAAATTAATCGCAAATTAATCTATTTTATTATTATTGACCAGCTGGTAAGGAAACTAAGTTTTGTGTAAAAATACAATCTGACCGCGGTTTTCTCACGCCAAAGCAATGCTGGGAAAATATCCCGAAATTAATGAAATAAATCTGTTTTAATATTGTTGACCGCTGGTGAGGAAGCTAGCTGGGTGAAGGGTTAATGGTCAACGATCAACGTTGGGTAACGGGTACCTGTATGGAGACCAGGCCGGCGCAGATGATGAGCTGCGAGCGCGGACTGATGAAGTTTGGCCGGCGCGCACTGCGCTTCCCGGCTTGGAAGATGCGCGCGATGCGGTTGGTTTTGGTCAGTAAGGCCGAGTAGCAGATGGCGAAGCAGATACCGATCCCGAACATCTGCACGCCGCAGACCACCGCGCCCGGTTTGAGCAATAAAAATCCAGTCATACTAAGAAAAAAATCTACAGTAAATACCATAAATACAAAAAACAATAAAAAATATTTGACAACTAAATTCTGACATTCTATAAAAATTTTGTTATAATTTCTATTATTTATTATTGAGTTAATTATACGAGTAACGAAATCAATTTAATTAATGTGCGGAACGAATTTACTAGAAGTGATGTTGCATTTTCAGATGTTTAAATTGTGTGTGCCGGTTTTATTTAATACTGTTTTAATCGAAGCTGTATTTTTCTGGAAATTTTCAGACTCTGGCCGAACCTGTAGCAGAGCATGATGCCGGCGAGGAGGACGTAGCTGAGCTCCCGGCCGGATGCCTTGACCACGGTGGTCTGGTTGAATTTGAGAAAGACGACAATCACCAGGATGGTCAGGGCCTCGCCCAGACAGGCGAAGATGGCCACGCCCACCGCCCAGTACGAATCAAAGGACAGGTAGTGCGAGGCGATCTCGTAGCAGCCGGTCTTGTTGGGGAGCGGCAGCCGGCCCGGTCCGCAGTCGATGCACTCCGACTCCGACGCCAGATACTGGTAATCGCTGCAGTTCTACACGAACAAAAATACAAAAAAAATACGGTATATACAGCACAGTGTATACATTAACAATAATGCTTAATAACTGGTTTATTGTTCTTTGCTACGCCTCGTTTTAAGCTAAGACAGAAAATTCTGATTAAGAGAGAAAAAGACAAATAAGAAGCGTGTCATCATGACAGTAACCAAAGACGCAAATTTATGATGTTTGTGATGTGTTTATTTGGGAAAAGAAAGAAAGATACGAGCTTCAAGCATATTCGTTCGATTTAAAAATTTAAGCAGCTTTGGGGCAGTCAAAAAAAGCGTGATGGTAAGAAACTCGTTCACACTTTAAAACACTACTCGTATGGTCGTTCAAGTGAAACAGTATGATAAGTGAACAAGCGATGGTCGTTCAAGTGGAACACCCGAAATAAATAATTCCCCAATCCGATTTTCTTCCAGTTTTTTTCTTCATCCAGTTAAGCAGGATTTACTCTTTACAGAGTACTTGAAATTTTTAAAAAAGCTTGAACCATTTTCTTGCAGTTGCGTCGTAAAGAAATCAGTGACGAAAGCGGTTTAGCCACGCCACATGAGTCACTGCACTAAGCTTACAAAATTGGAGTCACCACCGTACTTTGGCGGCTGCGCCATCGCCGATTTAGAGGCAGATTTAGAAAAACTCTAATTCAGTTTAAAGACATCGACTTTCAGAAATGAAGAAAACACTTAAAGTAAATATAAATAAAGCTGAACTAAATTAATTTCTAACACTGCGATCGCGCAGCCTCTTCAGCAGCAAAATAGCTATTAATCAGTAATTATTTTCCAAACATCAAATACACATACATAATTTTTGCAGCTTTTAAATATTAATTTTTGTATCAAACGTTATTAAAAATATGTGGGTGTGCTGAAAATGATAAAATGAGTTCGAATAAGGACAATTCGTACCACGCATGTCCAACAACATTTTCGCTCGGGATTGATGTTCTTAGCCTGACCCTGCGCACAGGGCTTCCCGCACACTGACTCCGGTTTCTGCTCGGCGCCGGTTATCCTATCGTTGAAACGCACTTCCGGCCAGTCCAACCGCAAGCCTCTCTTGTCGTATTCTCCGACGTTGACCTTTAACATAATTCCGCCATCAGCACTTTATATATACGTAACCATCATTTAGGTGACCTTTACCTCGATAAAAACTGAAATACTTGACATACGTATGTCAAAAAACATTTTTAAAACGCAGATTTATGAAACAGGAAAACCGAGAAAATTCCGCTCACCCATCCCCATTGCGGCGGATCGAGATTGGAAAGGCGTTTAAAATGCACGATATTATAGCGCGCCGGTCCGTCGCCCTGCTGATCGAACTCGAACTCATCCTTGGTCAGCCCGACAAACTTGACCTTTCGGAGATAGCGCAGCAGCGCCGCCCCGTCGATCGGCTGCATTTTGGCGCAGAGTCCCGGCCGGCCGTGGCAGAGTTCCTGGTGCATCAGGTGCAGAGCGTGTGCAAAGGCCATTACTCTGCAATATACAAAAATATATAAATATAAAGAATAAATAAACAAAATTACAAACTAATCGAATAAAAAAATGCGAAATTTGAATTTATTTAATGGCGGTGCTTAATCAAAAACAACACGGTGACGTACGCGTCGCTGACGAACTGCAGCTGCGGTTCCAGCTGCATTTGAAACGGTCCGCTGGGCTGGTACTCCTCATCACCGGTGCACTCCGTTTCCAGGTGGGCGTTGTTGGGTGTCAACGGGGAATCGATGAATTTGCACTGGAACATGTCTTCCCAATATTCTAGAAAAATTTTTTAATTTGTAATGTTTCTTTCATACAGGCACACCGACTATGTTCATGGCTACAAATAAATCCTAATCGAGAAAACTTGCAGTACTCTGTATATTTATACATGTATAGGTGCATATTTAATTGATGCTATAGCTTTAAGAATCCACTAATCGAGATCTCTCCGGCAATTGATTTCTGGGAGTTGAATGCTGGACGTTGTGCAAGATTTCTGGTTCTGATCGTTGTCATCGCTGTATTTAATATCATTTCGGAGAATAATTCAGCAAAGGGATAACAGTGCAATAGCAGTAAACTGCGGTATTTGTCCCGTACCTACTCGTACTAGTTTTAGCCCAAGCATTTTTTAGACAAGAAAATCGTAGTACAACGGCTTTTGCCTTTATTTGGCGAATTTACTATGAGTGCGTTCGATTTCTTCGTAATTAAATAAAATAAAAAACGTTCTACACTGAGACCTAATTATTTTTAGAACAAATAAAACTTGAAAGAACTAATTAATTTTATTATTGATTTATTTTCTGAATTTTTTGCGGTAGTAACTGAAATGAATTTTGACCATCAATGACCATTTAAAGCTGCTGACCATTTAAAGCTGATGAATAAATGGTCAACATTAAAATTTGAAAATGTTCGTAACGGCAACGAATCTAGAATGCGAGTCAATAATTGATCAAATGCGCGGGGCATTTCCCATAACTGTTTACAATGTGTAATAAAGGTCATCATATAGAAAATTTGCTGACCGGCGCAATTTGTTTAATTTATTTATTTGTTTAATTTGACAAGGTATGTTGAAGGGAGATGAGGACTAACCGACGAACCAGGGGTTGCGCTTGTTGTTGTAGACGGTGAGCTGTTTGAAGTAGTGGTCGAACTTGTCAACAGGGTGCGCCATCGGCTGGAAGGAGAGGGTGCCCTCCACCTGCGGCTCACTGCCATCCGACACCTATCAACACATCCACATTGTGTCAGCCGCTGATCCGCTTACCAATTTCCCTAACGAACACCGTGACACCAACGTGTAATACGAGGAGTTATCGGGTATACACCAGTATATGCCGGGAAAAATTTCTGTGACTATCAAACAAACTTTAGCACGTTGTACAGTAGTTGAGGATGCTCTAAGCGCGATATACGTTTCCCCTTAAATTCCTCTTGAGCGTACGATGTCGTTCAAAAATTGGTTGTTCGGGTCGTTGTCACCACTGTTTACTTTCGTACACTTTTATAAAGAAAAAAGGTTATGCAGTAATAGTAAATTACACTGAAAACATTGAATTTCGCGGTTTGCCGTATTGACATCATCGTTGAAAAAGCGTTGCGAAAGTCAAAGAAAACGTAGTATTGTGGCTTGTTGATATTGCGTACCTAGCCCCAGTGTACACTGACACCGATGTTGAGCATCTCGCGAAACTGTAGATTTATGTAATTTTCGTAATTGGCATTTTTTCCCGAAATATACGTGGGCGTTTTTAAACTGGAGTCAACCTTTCTCAAAAAGAAATGCTAACTCAGATAACACTTAACAGTGACCCGTTTACTGGACATCTTTTTGGGAAAACATTTTTTTAAAAATTAAGCAAACCATCAGAGACAACCATTTTTTTTAAATTAAGCCATTATCGCGCTTAATAGAGCGTTTTCGAGGCTTTAAGCACTAAATATACAAAGGGGGTTTTCAGATGATTTTTAAAATTAATAATTCATGTTTTGTTTTCTTGGCCCATCCCCTCTTTTTTTATAAATATATTTTTATATATTTTTTGCCATTTGGTTAACCCACTGACGCCCATTGGTGTTGGGGCGCAACAGGGTCTTCAAAATGTTTTTCTTAATGAACAAGAGCAATTAACCACTATCTGATAGCGTAATTAGCGTTACGAGACCTTACAGCAGCAATAAAAAAACAAACCAAACTGGCATCCAAAGTCCCTCAAGAACCACGAGGTCGCGAACGTCGCTAATTTCGAACTTTCTGACCTCCCGAAAGTCCTGATAATTAACTAATTAGTCACTAAGTCAATTAATTTGAGATAATTCAGTAATGTACTATCAGTGATGCTTTATTAAAAAATAACAATTATCGGTTCTGAAAGTTAAACAGTGGATGGCCACAGTCCATCGAAAACTCGTGTTGCGTGCAGACACCATTGGGCATGTATGGTCCTGAAGTACGGGCGGGCGCAATTGCGACACTTTTATAATTATGTAAATCGGATAAGGTCTTGTTGGTTCGGTCTTCTAACATGCTGCACATGGTTCTGCTTGCCAGAACTTTGGCGTTGGAGGGTTAACCGCCATGTTCCTGCATTGATGCGCAATTTGAATACTGTTATTCCAGACAAAAATAACCTAAATTGTTTTTTTAAAAATAAAAATAAATTTTCGGCATGCAGTATGCATAAGCCAATAATGTTTATGTGCAAGACGTTGTATGATGAATCTATAATTAAAAAGCCTACAAAATAAATTGCGTTCAGTCAACACTTACCACCGGCCGTGCACTCCACCCATCCGACCCGATCCAGGTGAACCATCCCGTAGCATTCCGGCGTCGAATCGAGCGCATCAGCTCGGCCACCTCCTGATCCGACCCGTACACAATAACCCCTGCACACACCCATCGTATTACTTTCACCGGCACTCAACGCGTTTCTTAGTGTTTTTTGCACGCGTGACCTTTCGCTTCCGGTGTCAGTTTGAGCCGCTCCACCAGCTCGTCATAGTGCCGCTCCCCGGCCTTCCCGGAATCCTTGGGGAGTTTCTCCCGCGCTGCCAAGCAGATCTTGTTGTCTTCCAGCAGCTGCTGTAGCGCGGCGAAGGCCTGTCGCACGGGCACAATCAGCGCGCTGTTATTAACGAGATTAGACGGCGGCATTTACCTGGATTCCGTAGGCGGATTCCTCGTAGATGATGGAGATGTACGTCCAGTTCAGCAGCTTCACCAGATCCACCATGGCCCGGGTCTGGTTGGCGTCCGAGGGGACTGTGCGCGAGAAGTACTCGAAGCGGTCTTTATTGCTCAGTTCCGAGCTCGTCGAGAAAAAACTGATCTGTAATACAGTATTGATGATTTTGCTGGTGTTGCTGTTGTATTTATTGCCCTAACGATAAGCGCGTTATGAAGACTTGCAAATACATAATATGTAATTTAAGTGGGAGAAGCTCTGGATTTATGTTTAGTGACTCGTGACGTCGTTAGGATCAGATAATATATTTACTATATTTTATTTATTCAACCCCACAAATTAATTTTGAGCACTGTGTAACGGGAACGTTCATAAAATCAAAAGAAACTGATAACTAAATTATTGAAAACACGATTATGTAGCGCGAGTGAAAAAATGGGTTGAAATAATTTGCATTAGCTGATGATTGTTAGACACTGAACGACGTTTTGGGTTCTTGACAGTGCCTTTGCACTACGTTTTACGCCGTACTGCCGACAAAAGTTACCTACGTGCCTTCTCTTTTGGTGTCACTTTTCGGATTACTTTTTATTACTATTAAATTTCCAGTAACGCGATTTTATTTTATTAATGCATCCATTTTTATCGGGCAGCGTACCTGCGGGATTTTGAAGAGCCGCAGCAGATTGGCCACCTGGATGGACGTCACACTGCTGGCGGCGCCGATGACGCCGGGGATGACCTTTACCGCCGGTCCACTGGGCGCGTTGCCGTCCGTGCAGCGGTAGGCGCCTTCGCCGTTCAAACTGGAAATCGAACCTGCAAAAACCACCATCCATTCTCATATATACTCTTGCATCTGCTATAACCAATTAATTTTACTACAGCGTATTTTTTCTACTCCTAATCATTATGGCCGTTTCCTGAACGTATTTACTTGCAGCTTAAGTATCGCCTCACTTGTTTCCGGCGCAATATACGTATATATTCGACTGATAAATTTGCCGGTTCGACTAAAAAAAGGACGTTGATGAAAGCGAGTACAATCCGCGGGCGTTTGAGTGATACATGCCGGGGTAGTGATTAATTATTGCGCCGGTGGGTAATTAATGGGAGCTGACAATCCCATTAGCCACTCTTCTCTGGATCGGCGCCAGTGGCCTTCTGAGCAGCGGTTGCGTCACGGCCATGCAATATATATAAATGTACATTTTGTTGGCCCGGCTGCGCATGGGAGTACAGGCCGTGGATGGAGCCCGGCAGGCATTAATTACGGGACTCATTTGGGCATTAGTCGGGCCTTGTCAGTGCGATACACCGATGATTATAGAGACCCGGAGAACAGCGTGACATGCATCCGGCTTCCGGCTGCTTTTAATCCCTTAACACTCCGTCCAACGGCCGACACGTACATGTATACGACAACGCCAATTCTTATCATGTACCAAAATGTTTTTTTTTATGCACACAGTAAAATCGAGAAAATTAAATAACGAATGAAAATACGTTACGTAGAATAAATTGCGAATTCAATACAGGAAAATAATATAATTTCTGATTGTAGATCTTTCCTTAACACTCAAGTTACTGCCGAGTCGCCGACATGTACACGACAACGCCAATTCTTGATGTACACAATGGAAAAACGTCTTTTAAGTACTAATTACGCGCATTAAATTACAAATTAAATACAGCGAATTTTTGTTTTTACTTCTAAATGCGCATTAATTATAGATTAAATACATATTTGTTGATATATTGTTGCAGATACTTATAGTAATTTAATAATCAGGAAAACATTAGTAATTTAATAATCAGGAAAAAATAAATACTCTGTATTCTAACTGACGGAACATCAACCGGATATTAATTTTTTCACGTGCACAACCAATGTATGCTCCCGCCTACTGCCCGTGCACTACGGTCTTCTTCATAATTTCTTTCCGCCATCGATAAACCAAGCGTTTTATAAACTGTCCTGCATTTACCATGTAAATAAGACAGAATTTTTTACGATTGCTTTTATAATTAAAAAAATTTATAGTTTATGCTACACCTTTGAAGCTCTGCCTGATACAATCACAAGCAGTAATGCTGTCAAATTTCTGTGGATTTTTGGGCGTAGTAAAGCGCGCATTAACAAACAGCATGTTTCTGTTTTCTTTAAGGAAGAATTCAGTTGATTGACCCTTTGATATGCACTTAAAAAAACACGCGTCCGCCCCCACCATGTCCGCCGTTCCCGGTGATCAAACGCAGTACGCGATGGTGTGGCAGCACTGTATGCGATTATGGATCGTCAATTCGCACTTAATGTTGGCCTTTTACATGCGCACTGCCCATCAGCGTACAGCAGCCGTTGGAGCGGAATCAATACAACATCTATATAACGGGCGGACAACTTAATGAACTTTCCCATATACGCGAACGTTGTTGCCGGAAAGCACAGCTAATCGAGCTGCACAGTGGCGGGATGTTGTCAGGCACGGGACACCCGACGAGCGGATACGGATATGAAGGAGACCCGCCATATGCGTACACAGACAAGCAAATTAAACAATCCACTTTCTTCTATACAGAGGAAAACACGGCCGGCTACCCCGGCATTTATACGGGGATTTTCGACTTTTCTAGGGTTGACCGTTGCGTTTCCGGTGGTTTGATTAGTGCTGTACAACAACACCATCGATTGTGTATTTTTCCTATAATACCCACACTGTGGAATGTGTGTATACTTATGTATATGTTTATAGAAGATCGATGCATGGGTTGGAATTTATTCAAGATGTGCATTGACCATTGCCACACTTAATGCCATCTGTTTACGCTACTTTGTCCACTATGTACCGATTAAATAAATTCAGTATCATGTAGCGGATCGAAGGCGCAGTGGCAAAAACCTTTTTAATAAATTACCGCTTCAAGTTTTTTTAACATTATGATGTGTTACATCACTGCGTGCATGGATAGGGCTTCTGAAAAATCGGGTTGATATTTTATTAGCTGGAGATGCCAATGTTTTCTTTCAGGACGGGAAGGGAGCATTAAAAGTTTTCCCAAAGATTTTTTGGTTACAAAAAAATAGCGTTTAACAAACTGACGAAATAGCGTTAGCTGACGAAGGATTAAAGCAGACTTAGGAAAAAGAACAGAAAAAGTGAAGGCCTGAATTAACAAGCAAATGTTTGCATACAGGCAGGCAGCCACTACAGAATTCTACAGCGAACTGAAATAAGCTAAGTGTGCCTCTGCACTACGGTTTTCTTCATTTGTGCTTTGCTGTTTTATTTTTATCGTACCGTGCGTGTATGTGTTTATAGGGCAGCGTCATGCGGGGAAGTTATTCAAAATGGGCACTATTTATTCACTAACAATTGGCCACACTTAATGCCATCTGTTTACGCTACTTTGTTCACTATGTACCGATTAAATAAGTTCAGTATAATGCAACGGATCGAAGCGGCAGTGGCAGACATTTTTTTTAACTTTTTCCAACTTACGAATCGCGTTTCTGTTTTATTAACTCGTCACGCGAGTTTCGCTACGAGCGCAGAAATTTTAATTATAAAATTAATTTATTTAGCCCAACGATTTCGCTGTTTTGAATTACAAGAGAAGTTCAAAAAAGAAGGTTAATCTGATAAGAAATTAAAGCAGAATTATAAAAAGTATAAAGATAAGCGTTTCCGTTAACTGACGGCCAATAATTATAATTAGTATTTGTGCGTACGCAACCAAACCGAATTGACGCTACTGTGCCTCTTCACTACGGTTTTCTGTACACTTTAACTGGCTTTTCGCTTTCTGTAATTAATCTTCTAATTCTTTTCCCAGCCGAATTATATGCTTTCAACGAAAAAATTCTATTTATACAGTGATTTATTTTTATCATATGTTAAAACAGAAAAGCGGCATGCGGCCGATATTTTGTGTGTTTGTGTTGGTTTGCTGGCGGGGAAGCGGCAGCCGGCACCCGGCTGTGCCGGTCCATTATGCGGGGCAGTCGGGGCTGAATGGGCCGCAGCGGATGTGTAAGAACAAATACATGCACCCGGGGATTGTCTTTTCTCATGCATCTGAATACAACACTATATATACGATAAAACATCAACGGAGAATGTTGCGTCGCGGCGGCACAGCACAATTATACTCGAGTTAGACGCGCAGCGGAGCGTGCCGGACCGATATACAAAACGTCCCCCCTGTTTCGCTGGACGGGCCACTCCATCTTCCCGCGCCATTGACAGCCACCCGGCGCTTTCGTCCTCATGATCTGCTCCACCACAATCGCGCCATCACTTTACATTTATTTATTAATTTTTTTCAATAGGTTCTGCTGCGTAATTTTGGCTGTTCTTAAAATTCTGTGCATATAATTTTGGTGAAGTTATTTTATATGGGCTTCTGAAAAAATTATACAGCCATTTAATGTTTTGCATGGCGGAAATTTCCACTATCTATTCTTGGTCCATTTATTAATTTCTGAATTTTATTCCGCATTTTTGGAATACTATTAAATGCCGAATTTAACCGCTTTTAATTTAGTGATCATTATTTTTAATCTTAACTTTTTCGGGCAATGTGCTCTTTGATGTCTGTGTAATAACCTTCTATGAAATGTTATGGTTTAACATTATATATTGTATATTTTAAATTTGCATCTACGTTTTTTTAAATTTAAATTTAATTTATTTTAGAAATATTAGCTTGAAAAAATACGTTTAAATAATGATAAACGAATATAAAATTAAAATTTCGCTGTGGTCGTTAATCGGCAACGTCTACGCTAGCTGCCGGTCCCATGGTCGGCCTATATGCCTGGGAGGCCGCTGGCGCTGGCTCGTTCTATCCACTTAGAGACTCGTAATCGTCAGATCATCGGCGCGTGAAACACTGCATCCATAATGGCATTTCCTTCGGCCGGGGCCCGACATTAGCGATGCTGCCCATTGATCGCGCAAGCCCGGCATTTTCCTGTGCACTGTGTGCAGTGACGTGCGTATTGACTAAAAGCTTCTCTGCCGGATTGCTGCGTATATAGACGCACATATATACGCCGACCGGCATCCAATGTGCTTCACCTCGTGGGTCAGCATCAAATCCCAATCAAATTATATTTCACGGACCCTTTTCCCTAATTCTATTTATTCTATTTCCCCTCTCGCGCTCTTGCAGTCGGCTTACACAGCAGAAACTCCTGAGTGGGCGGACAAAATGCCGGGCCCGGCAAAATAAGAAACTTCATTAGTGCGCCGGCGGGCGGAAAAAATGTGCCGGCGCTGTTAAAAGAGCATGATCTCTTCAAGCGATGCCTTTTTTCCCCAACCGGAAACGAGGATAATACAGGCCTAATTTATTTTTTCTGGCCAACGCAATTACTCTATTTTCACTGAAAATTTTTAAAGCGCGCGCCAAAAAAATCGGAAAAACTGGTATACTTTTAGATTTCCAGTTTTCTTATTACTGTAACGATTAGTGAGTATTTTTTTCATTTTGTGGACACTATTTTGAGCAAACTATATAAACCGATATCGTACAGTTATTCCTTCATTGCCAAGGTATTTTTAAAAATTGATTATAATTTTTTTAATGTAATAATATTTGTTTGCGTATTTATTAAAAGCCAACCTTCGTTATTGAATTTTTCTCTAATGCTAATCGCGCTTATCGGAATTTTTCGCTGCACGAGATGCAGCGTATCGAATTTCTTGGCCGTCAATATATCGCATATCATGATGCAGCTATAACCGATCCCATTTGTAGAATCAATAAAGTTGCCCAACACACACACTCGCGCGCACAACTTATGGATGAGCACGAATGTCTGTGTTTTTAGGCGGACCCCAAACGAGCTGTTGATGGGGTAATAATCGTTAAGGAAATGAAGGCAATGTCATAATATTGACTCGCTGCCGCACAAGTGGCCGCCGTGCTGGAGGGGGGACGCGGTCGTAAATGAGGCCACACCAATGGGTCATGCGATGCCGGTTATCCGGGTTCTATACTGAAAAACGTGCAACGCCCTGATCCGACTTCCGTTTGACGCAGCCGCGCATTAATGGTAGCGCGCCCAGCGCCGCTAATTACCGTCGTGTGTACATGACCTTTTAATCTCTACCGCTTATTACTAAGACAAGCAATGATTCCGGCTTTGCCCGGCGGCGGTGTTAAGCTTGATCCGGCGTTATAATGCGATGACGCCGCGCATTAACGCTCAAAACAAGAAAACTGAATAACATTGCAGCGGTGACCTTTAATACGCCGACTTAAGGTAGCTTAAAAAAGGTGACCTTCGTCGCGTGTTACTGCAAAATTACCGGGTTTTGAAGCTTAAAAGCCGGCAAAAATAAGCATGACCTTTGGCATATCCCGTAATGTAAATTTAAATTTAAATACAAATTAATAGATAAATCTGAAATTAAAAACTAAAAAATAAATAATAAATAAATTAAATAATTAAATTTTTATTTTTGTTATTTTTGAATATGTTAAATGGTTTACGCAAAAGGTCATGCGTAATATAATTCTTATGCAGAATAAAATTTCGGATAAAATTAAAAAATTGCAAACCATATACAAAAATTAAGAATTATCAATGGAAAACTGACCTTTAATAAAATCCACGGCCATCTCCAGCCCGTACGTGTCCTTATCGCAGTCATCCAGAATGTAAGCGCCCAGCGTGACGTTGGGCAGGAAATTCTGGGAGTGCTTGGCGTGGATGCCGGTGAGGTGGGTGTTGACGTAGTCGATGGTGTAGAGCATGGCCTCCATGGCCTGCACGCCGCCCTGCCGCATGATCTTGCCGCACGTGGCCTTCTCTTCGCGCTCGTGCACCATCATCAGACCACCCAGGACGACGGAGCCCTCAATGTTGGCCACCCGCTTCACCGGCCAGCTGATGTTCACAAACTCACCGGTCGGCAGCCGTACCGCCTCCAGGTTGGCGTTGCGGGGGAACCGCGAGCGCAGACTGCGCAGGAACGCTTCCGGGTGGCAGTTGGGACGGGGATGCGAGTAATGGGAATGGTTTTCTTGAGTAAAACGGGAGATTTACGTTACCAAAAATTATCACAACGAATTTGTTCGAAGCGCACTCACCAAAATATTTTAATATAAGCATTTGTCTTAATGGGTATACTACTCGATTTTGCTAAAAATGAATTTAATTTAATTAAACAAAAAATTATTAATACAAAACCATAGATAAAAATTTTGTAAAAAAGAAATTAAATTAATCTTAATTCTTTAAGCACTGATTTAATAAATCAGTAGTTTTTGCCGGATAAGTGTAGTTAAGATATTTTTTAAGCAAGAGAGCAAAGCCGGCTAAGGAAAACAGGAATTCGTGGAACGAGGGAAGTGCTGTAAAACGCCCAAAATTCCTCGCATGACTGATTAATCGAGAAAAAAAAGATCATCCTTACCGTTCCTTCCGGCTTCCCTGGAATGATGCCCCTGATTCAGTCCATCCGCCACCGGGAAGTGGTGTGTCTTGGAGCGGTGGACGGACCCCGGTGCCGGCTGCCGCCCGCGGGCGTCGACCAATCCCGCCCGCTGCAGGCTGATCATGAGGAAAATGCCGGTGAGGATAAGCGCCCTCATGGTAATGGGCCCCTGTGGGCGGGCAGGCGGTGGTGGGTGATGGGTCTCCCGCGGCCCATCACCGCTAATGGGCCCGCGCCACACCGACGACAACAACAACGTGTACAGCGGCTGCACAGGGAATTGCCGCATTTCCGCCATACGATCATTTCCGCTTCCGCTGCGCGTCGACGACGATGAGGAGCGCCGTGAACGTTAAGCGCCGCCGCTGCAGCAGCCCCCCGGGCGGCGGCGGCACCGCAACGCATCGGGTGGAGACGCGCTGGCCAGCGCGGGCGGGTGTGGTAGAGGAAGGTAAGGCGGCGTGTAATTGGGCTTGTTTAGTTGATTAAGGTCACGCGGTAGTGGCGTCTCGCCATGCTGCAAGGGAAAATTTATATAGGGACCCATATACACTTCATGTGTACAGTAATACCTTTCTTATACAGTTAAAAATTAAAATAAATGCACAATGCAAAACCGGGAATTTATTAATCTAGGGTGTTGTTTCTCTGTAGTGAATATGCCGTTGATTTACTATACATATCTCCGCGGCATATAAGGCGGAGATGGATAAATAACGGCAGAAACGCCAATAAAATATTCATCGAAATTATATGATTAAATTATGGAATTATAGCGAATTCCGGGTCACTGGATTTTCATTCAGATTACCAAATGTAAATGCTCTATGCCGTACCGTTTAATTTCAACAATTATTTGGCTTACAGTTTTATATTACAAATTAAATTTGTGGTACTGATTCTTATGGCATTGAAAAGGAAAATACAGCATTTACACACACTTACGAATGAAGCACATTGAAAATAAAATCAGAACTTTTCCATCAACTAATAGAAGAAAATTAAAAATAAATTCACAATATTTATCTTCCATTAATTTAGGTTAACGAAGGAAATTGTCGAAATAAATTTTGGTTAGGAGAGACCGTAAAGTCAGCGCGCTGAGAAATCACACGTTGCATAAATAATCGACGACCTTGTCATTGCATTGAGCCGGGTAACAATAGCGTCACCGGTCCGCGTTAGAACGCGGCGCGGTAGAATATCGCAGCATATACAGCATATGCATAATCTGAATGGCAGGTGTGCCGGGGTCGAGCGAGCGCCGGCGAGCTGTTGATGTGATGATTGGGATTAATTTCCTGGATTACGGAGATATTGGCGGATGGGGGAATATTGAGCTGTCGAGGAGAAGTGAGTGTGTATGTTGATTATCGAATAGATATTGCCGTACATATATAGAAACGCGAAAGAGCGGCAATGTTGGCCAACCTAACGCACACGATCGTGATCAAGCGGAGGGGACCTCGATATATACACTGGCTGCAGCGACGTGAGCGGAAATTGATTATAAATACATTGTGTACATTGTGGCTGAAGGGGAAGAGATTATTAACCCGGGACCGGCTGGTTGGCAAACCAATATACCATCTCCACACACTGGCATACCGTATGCTGTGTGTATGTACACTTTCGGGCTCAAGTGGACAGCCGTGCCGGAGCGTCGTTAATGCGCTTGTAGTGGCGGATGCTGGCGACTTCCTCGCCTCCGTTCAGCAGTGCCGGTTGAGGGAAAAATTTCACGGCACATGTGTGCAAAAATTCGATAGGAAAAAAATTCGTTAATTAATTCTCACGATAACCTAATTCTAAATTTTGTAGTTGGTGTCGTAATTCCAGATTTATAAATACTGTTGCATGTGAAAAATTATTACGGGGTATATATTTATTGCATAATTTTATCTAGTAATTATTCACTCTTTTTTATCGAGATACGAAAGCTGTAAAGGTTAATCCCAATACGGCAAAAATGTGCTAAATGTGTAATAATGATGAAGTTTAAGGCAAAACTTGTGATAGATGCTGTTAAGCGCGTTCTAGATGCCACTGCACTACGATCATCACCCGTGATTTCGAAATTTGTTCATTCCAAAGCTTTTTACTTTCGCAAGCACTGCGTGTTAATTCCGTCATCAGATTATTAATTATGCTTTTTTTCCGCAGACACATAATTCGTATCAACGTGGTGATTTATATCCGGTGTCGAAAAACTAATCCCATCCCTCCAAAGTTCGTCACGACGCGCCAACCGGCAAACACCGGAACGAATGGGTCTGTTAAGCAGCTGTTGCCGCTGTATTACGCGATGACGGCGATAACCATTAGCAACCCGGCCGCGTCGTCAATTAGCGGGATGACCTTATATGCCGCCACGGCCGGCTGCTGGCGCATTGATTAAATCACAGGCAATTAGATCGGGGGGAGACGCGGCCGGGAATTTCGGGAGGGGGCAGCAATGCCGCTAATTAAATACTGCGGTGCGGTTAAAGACTAATCAGTGCGCGGCGAAGCCCCCGCTCATTTAATTAAGCAGCTTTGTCAGGCGGAAATCCAGCATTAATATCGCTGAATGCAACGCGGTCCGAGGCCGACAAATCCCGGTAATCCACGGCCCGCGTACAGCATACGCCGGCCGAAATGTCAGTTTTAAGGGAGAGTGGCAGCGCGCGGCGTAACACGAGCCGACAATCAATGCCCGGAATTATGTAATAATGTGCGCGGAGAATAGCCCGTTCATCATCGGCAGTTTTTGTCAATATGCTACGGTGGATTATGAATTTAAGCATGTCAGAAATCAGTGGCACGTGGACATATACTAGTTGCAAAAATAATTAGACTCACGTTAATTTAATTAAGCGGATACCGGGGAAATTTTCAAAAGCATAGAATCGGTTAATAATAAATATTATTTTCCTTAAAAAATCAATGAATACGATTTCAATAAATAAAGGTTACAACGCTAGTGAATAGTGTTTCTCTCCAGTAATAAGTATTATTATTATTTTTTTTGCTTTTAAGTTATTGGCAAAAATAACCGGGCAAGCTAAAGTAAAAAATACTTGTCTAAAAACTGCGGCAATAATACAACCAACTTTTATTTAATTTTCGATAGATCAAAATTTATTTGTTTAGTGATACGTGATGGAAATATTATGCGTGAGGAAACGACTCGAAAATCGTCTAGAAAAAAAGGTGAAAATTGCCGATTGACTACACGTCATAAACCGGCAGCGGCGCGACAGGGACAGACCGGGGAAAAATGTTGATCGATTTGGGTTATGCAGTTATTGCGATTATTGGCGCGACATAAGCGGCACGCAGATATTATATATGAATACCGTCATAAAACTATCGCCCATATATTCACTCGGAATTATTCGATAATCGCGGCAGTTGCGCTGCTAGCTGCAGCCGCTCCATAAACAGGAAACACACAGCATTAAGGCAAATTTATCCCCGCCATGCCGGAGTCCCGTAAAAGCCACTTTAGCCACGGCTAATCGCCGAGAAAGGTGACAGACAGGGCGCGCGCACAGAGAGACAGGTGCAGCTTAAACGAAACGTCGCGGTTATTGTTATGCAACGTGGCAGTTGTCGCCGGTTGGATGGTGTTATTTGTGCATAGTAGATACAGAGTCGATCGGAAGTCAGCTGCCGGACAACGGCAAGCCGGCAAAAAGCATTTGTCAGCCAATTATATTTCACTGTCATCTGCTTATTCCAATGGAATTTCAGCCACTGATTTACTTACAAATTCTTTACGTAATTTCAAAAGAATTTAATTATGCAACAATTTTAAAAACGTTCAACAAAAAATGCTGTTCGTATATATACGAATCTTTCATGATTCAGGTTCCATAGCATTTACACAAAAACAATAACGAATACAGGAGTAAAAGTGAGTTTAAAAGGTTTTAAAATTTTCCCAGTTTACTTTACAAAGACAGCAAAATTCATAGTCCAAGCGGCTAAAAATTGCAATTGTCACTTAGCTTTAATTTTTATGAGCTGCACAAAATATATTCCACAAAAAAATTTTGTGAAGGAATAATTTTTCCTCTGGAAAATTCAAATGCTGAATTATAAATAATTTTTAGAAGCTGAGATCATGGTTATATCCCAGCCTGTAGTTTAAAATTCCCGGTGAAAGTCTGGACGTCGGAAAACGATCCATCCAGGAAATTTCACATAATATTATTCTGGATAAAAATAGCTATTGAATTTCCTTACCTTATTGTATCCATAATTACAATCCCAGTGACGCCACAGACGTACACAAAATTAGAAATCCATTAGACAGCACAATCCACACCGGATTGATTTGTCAGCGTCGTATTTCCGCCGCGCAGATAATCGGTGCCGGTTTCCCGCGAATCTCATACAATATCTGATCAGCTCTCGCAAACGTGATGATTAATCCCGTGCAAATAACAGCAATAACAAACAACTATTATCATTCGACAATAAGGAGCCGTGACCGGCGCGTGCAGTGAATATCTGCCGATTATATATGAAAGTCCGCTTGGAAGGTTAATTACAGTGGGGAGGATTTTTTATTGCTAATACAGATATAACATCACTCTGGTCCGATTATCCGCCAGGATTCGGCGTGTGAAAATCAGCTCAGTGTCAGGCGTTGGCAGGGGGAACATATGGGCGGCTGGTGGAGCTGGTATTCACTGTATTCATCCTGGCAGCCGGGCGCAAATCTGGGATGCCCCGGCTTTTGTGTGGGCCGTACAAGCGGCGCTGATTGGATGACATATACAGCACGCTACACGCACCGGGCGATCGATACGCCGCGCGTGGGCGGTTCTTCCCTGTATACGACAGTATATTCATTTTTTATTAATAACCGGATCACGGCACTACCGTTTATTTCGGTATTAATGGAAAATCGAAAATTATATATTTTGCAAAAAAAGGTGACTTGTGGGCGATACAGCATTTCCATGAAAAGTCAGTAGCAATTTATATTACGACATATAAAAATCCAAAAAACTATGTACAGTATTTTTTTAATATAGAGAAAGTTTATGACTTAAAACTGGGCCAAAGCGTCATTATCGTTTACTTACAGATAATCAGAGCCTGAACAGAACCACGTCAAAATGCGAAAACTAGTTAAACAAACAGAGTTTTCGGAAAGAATGTCTGAATCTTGTAAGATTTATTTATGTACTTACTAGTATCAGTCATCTCGTCTGAGTTACACAGTATGTCCAACAAAAACTGGTTTACTTACCAATTATTCCAGAAAATTCTAGTGTGTTGGTATATCGAAGAATCGATTTTTTTAAAATAAGGAAAATCTTATGTGAGAGTTTTATTTTGCAATATTGATTTTTTAGAATGTGCTACAAGTAAAATTTTTGTAGCACAAAACCGTATTAGTGAGGCTAATTTTAGATGTACTGGGAAGTGCAGAAGACACACCGGAACCGTTATGTACCGGCACACAAACTACAGCAACGTTTTTTCCGTATGTGCATCCACAATACAGCGAAGATTGGTTGTGTTGGTTGGATGGGAGTGTGTCAGGCAGTGGGAGCTAATGGAGGGAATCAGTGTCAGGCCAGTTGATGTAAGATTAGCAACAAATGATGATGAAGTGGTGTCGTATTGCGCCGGGGTCGCTGCAGTGCCCATTTATTCAATAGCCTCACTCTCTCCCTGCGCCATGACACACCAGCAACAGCAACGCTTCCTGCCGTACATACACAAACACAAAGAACGGAATTGCCAGCAAATGTATCCATTACGCGTGTTTCTTGTAAACTCACAACTTGACGATACACACTACGCTTGTATACACTTGTCATCGATTAGTCAAGCAACATGGTCGAAATCTCGTAAGAAATCGGCCAAGAATTTCTTTAAAAAACGGCAAATCACCGGCAACGGTTAGTCAGCCACTCCGTGACCTTTACAAATTACTGCAAATCCGCTAAAAAATTTAAGAAAAAGCGTACTGTCGTAAAAACGATGGTTACAGGATGTAAAAAGCTCTTCGCTTCGCTCGTTCCACTATTAAATTGATTAGCGCCGTTCGATCGCGCCGGTTTCGGTGAAAACCTGGCCGCGTGAAGGTGTGTGTTTTCCCAGACAAAACGGTCAACACACGGTGCACTTTCCGCGCGCTGTGTCATAACGTTGTTACTTTGAAAGGTCGATGCAGCGTTGTGGGTATATATTGGCGACGCGAGTGCGCGTTGGGTTACATAAACAGATCTCTCGATATGGATCTGCCTCTTATATTCCGCGCTCTTTCTCGCGCTGAGGAAAAAACGCAATGGAGCATGCACGGCCGCACACATTGCATCGACATACACACATATCGTAATCCCGTCGGGATGGCCAGTGCGCGCCAAAGATCACGGACGATTGTCAAGCCGTGCGATCAATTATAATTACTCACATGGGGCGCATTGGCGCCGCACGCGCACTTTACGAGACAACATGCACTGCAATTCGGCAGCCACCGTGTACACTTACAGCGTCGACAAAAGAGGGTGCTGATGCTGTGCTATCTATTCAATCTCCTCGACGTCGTTTGGTTTTTTTCGTCCTGTCGTCGATGTAGGCAGGCATATATATGCAGGCAGTAACAAGCGTAAAGGAGGCGGAAATCACTACGGCACGCCACGCCCCTGTATACTGACGAACGAAATCTCGTAGCTCTCTTTATAATCTCCTAAGTGACCGCAACTCACCAATCTGACGTCCTGCAGCGGGAGCATTTGCGCTGCGATGGATCACAGAAACGGGTGACCTTTGCGCTAATATGATTAATTTTAATTTTGTGCTAATTCTATGGCTTAAAGATTGAACAGACAGCCGACGTTGAACAGACAGCCGACGCCGTTTTAGAGAGCCTTGCTCGTTTTGGCCCCCTTTTGTAACAGCAACTTGTGAGATGTTGCAGAACTAACCATGGAAGACATTATTCATAGGACTGGATCAGTTTGAGCAAGAGGAAAGCGACTGCGAGCGGGTACGCGTACCTACAAAAGTAACAAACCTAACCTAAGATTCTTAGGTCCGCGGCCGCCAGTTATTTGACAAGCACGTCCGCAAATGCCAGTACATATGATAATAGCTTTCCCGGTCAAGCATTGCCAGTTTTCTTCAGAAATTACTGTAGCGACTTGCCCAAGCTGGACCAGAATATGTTCACGGGATATTAAAACGCTTAAGCATCGTTTGAGCGGCGTTACTCTGCTTCTGCTGCAGCACTTTATGCATTTTCGCCAAGTTTTTCCGCTGCTTCCTGCGGTGGTTTCCCTTCGCACATGTACTGGCTGCAGAATACAGTATACGCAGATCCAAATGTCTGCGAGAGATCTCCACAGTCTGTAGTTTTGCCGATAAATACTTCCGGGTTGCTCCGTCGTGGCACTTGGCTGCCGGCCGCGTCGAGGGGCGTTCGAGAAAAATTGGAATGAAACCCGGAAAACGTAGTTAAGATGATCAATTATCAGGATACTCTTAAAAGGCTGTCATTATTCACTGGCAAGAATTGTTGAGCTACGGTAAAAGTGCTGCGTAAAATGCTGAATTCCGTATAAAGTACCTGATCTACAGCTGCGTCCAGCTTGCGGCAAAACCAGGCAACCTACTCGTATATCGTATAAATAGCAGCTGTAAGAAGCTCAAAGATTTCGAGACTGGGTCGTTGCGGAATCCAACTTAGCATACCAATTCCTGCTGTTATAACGCCAGCGACGTTGGTAATTCGGGAAACTTGTGCCTTTCGTGTTCTGCTCGCTCATTTAATATATCAGTGATGCACCAATTCGAATACCGACTACTGCTGTTTTGCCTTTCCTTTGGCATGGCTTGTTGTGGTACGTGTATATTTTTACAAGTTTATTATTACTACACACTATAGTACAATTAATACTTCGTGACGAAATCAGCTGCTTCAGTTTGCGCTTAAAACGGCAACAATATTCGACTGCACTTTTAAGTATTGCATATTATAATATTATTATTATGTAACGTATGAGGTTTATTTGGAAGTTAAAGCAATTTCGTACTTACTTGTTGTTATTCCAGCCCCACCTGACGTTGACCTGAGCGTACCGAGTTTTCCGCTCCCTACGACAACCTCCAGATTGCGATTTTCAATAGGACTACACCGGCACCACATCCAAGGTTCTATTACGCACCAGCCACCACTCTCCTCCCGGATGCGACGAAAATCCTACTGGACGCGGAAAGCGGCACTAACTGTGTCTTTGTCGAAATAAAGTTGTGGGATGAAGACTACGTGTCGGCTGTTCAAGACTCGGTCATAAAGCGCACCAAGGATCCACAGACCGTCGTTTCTCTAATCCCCTTCCAATGGACTCGTATAGAGTACTCGCCGAACAGTGCCGCTCCCAGCTTCAGCAACAGTTCGATTTCATGGCAGCCGTTTACCAGTACGCCATTGCCGCCCACGCTGTCGTTGTGCATCCGCTGTCAAACACCGGCGACCTGCAATGAAACTAAGACGACGGTTCAGTCGGACAGCGCCCGTTTCGCGTCGCATTTGTTCGTGTCATTTTCTCCTAATATGCCCGCTGGGACGAAAACAATCCATACAGCCACCGCGAACACCGGTAAAAGTGTTGCAAGCACCACAGCGCCATCGGTTTGCCATAACAAACACTCGCAACCCGGAACGCGAAATTACATTTTAACTGGTACTTTTGCTTCCGGTAATAGAACCTTGACCTTTTCAATCATAATTTTATGTATCATCAATCATCTCTGATCTTTATAATAGCTTTTGCTCTTTTAATTCTTCAGTGTGCTTTTGTACAGATTCCCCGTTCGAGCGCCCCGGGGCCGAAATGGTCACCGTCCACTGGCAGGCTCGCCGCGCCGACAACCTGTGGGCTTTTTCGGATGCCGAAATAGTGGTGACACTGCGCGATCTTAACGACCGACCATTCAATCACACCAACGTAACAACCACTCCTCTCACGGGGGAATTCACGCTTCGATTACCACGCACCAAAGACTACAATATCCTTTTCGAAACCTCTGGATACGCAGGATTTTCATATTTTCCAATCACACTGCGCAACTTCACCCAGGTGCTCAACTTAGGCAGGGAAGTCTTCATGGAACCACTGATGTTCATTCGGAGTAATTTGAAGGGGATTGGCAACGCAGCAGGAGCCATACGCCTGGTCAATACTAGCGGTGCTTATTCAGTGTCAGGAATTCAAGTGCAGCTGCGAGCTGGAATAAATAATGTCACGGGTCCGATTGCGTCGAACACAACAACGACAAATGGCACGTGGTCACTGGCGCTCCCCGGAGGACCCTACACAGCTGTTGCTGTGTATACAGGATCAAAGCCGGAGGACAAGTTCACGGGTCCGCCGTTCACTGTGCAAGCGGTACCTGGAGGGTGGGATAACCTGCGTGACTGGGCTATAACGCCACAGTTTGCGAAGGGGGACATCCGAATCGTCCTGCGAGCGACTGGAATGGTAGCTAACGGCTATTTCGACCAGGCCGATGTTAAATTGCTGGTGTCCGGTCCGCTGCAGAACAATCCCACTCAACGTGCGGAGGTGCGCGAAAATGCCACTACCAGTGCCGATAAACTAATGGTCCACGATTACACGGACCGGATATTTGGTAGCGTCCTGATCCGCAAGCAACTGGACGGTGTCTATCGTATACTCGTCCAGGAAACCGATGCGCTAAGGGCAAAACCGGAGACCCGATGGCCGCAGTGGAATCTGGCCAACTCGCAGGCCACCGTGGAGATCTACCGTGGCGATACACTGTGGGCGCAGTATTTTGTGCCGATTATTACTGGAAATACGTGGACGGTTGCCGAAATCAGCGGACCGCGCCTCACTGTGATCAACGAAATGAGCAAAGTTACCGGTACATAATTTTGCAGCCATGGGGAAAATTCACGGAATGGGTTCCAACGACTTGTGTTTTACTAATTAGGCAATGTCATACTGTATGGCGTTGCCTTATTAGTAAATTAAATATTTGTATTACCATAAAACGTTGTAATGCAGATCCGAGAAATGACTCACATAGATTATAGAAAGTTGTTCTTGGGCAGAGAATTAGCTGGACTGTGATTTCTATACAGTTTTACTTGTTAAGGGCACCATTTACCACGGAAGTGTTCGTGTTGTATAATTGCTTGCTGGGTTTTCGCGTACAATTGGACGTTTTTTTCATACCTTTGCTCAGTTTGCTGTTTGTTTTCTCAAAAGAAACATCGTGAGTGGCTACGGTTTCCACGGTACTTATGCAAACTCGAAAGAACCATTAACAATTTTACATGCAGATGCATCATGATCAGTACGATATTAACGAAAAGCAGTGTTTTCATGAAAATCGCAAACAAACAGCTCGGTAATGGAAGGAAGTGGGAAGAATGTTGCGGAAAGCAGCAGAGAATGGCAGATTGTAATGTGGATTCAAACACGTTAAATCAGCATTTCGCAGATATTGGACAGTCACACCATGGCTTTTCGCACGTCCCACCTGACGTTGTAATGTCCATACTCCAACAAATAAAGTAAAGAAAACAGCATCAGGACCGTTCGGAATGCCAGCTGGCCTGCTCGGTGGGGTTGCGTCTGTCCTTGTTCCCCCGTTGACCCACATGGTAAGCAAGTCGCAACGAACGGGTGTATTTCCATCAGTGTTTAAAATGGCGGACGTCCATCCGCTTTCAAAAGTGGCTGCCGCTCGCAGTGCTGACGATTTGCGGCCGATATCACTGCTATGCAATATATCCAAAGTTTTCGAACGATGTGTGCAGATGCAGTTACCTGATTTCCGGCAGACAGAGCCGTAGCGAGGTTCGAGCGATGGGGGTGCGCAGAAGCCCCAAAATGGCTGCGCACCCCCCAAAAGCAATTACGCCCGCCCCTTCGGCCTTCCGGAAAGGCCACTCGTGGGAAATGCTGTTAACCAAAGTGACAGATGCATGGATACATACAGTCCATGGATCGAGGGGATGTCACGGCAGTTGCATTCCTCGATTTAAAAAAGGCGTCCGATCCGTTTAACTTGAATGGCTTCTGGTCAAGCTGAAAGAAAATGGCATCAACGGCGAAGTATTGAAAAGGTTTTATTTCTGCCTAACCGGCCGCCGGCCGCGCGTGAAAACACAGAAGGGTGTCTCCGACTGGTTACCTACTTGGTACTTTTTATCGTCACTACCTGCGTATGGCGCGGTGTTTACATCATTATCGGATTAATCTGCGAATCCAGACAAGAAGTCTTTATGGCTAGCGTTACGTACGTTCGCAGACCGCCGGTGCGACAATGTGACAGTGACACTACGATAGGTGTGTCTGCAATCTCCAGAATTAATGAGAGCACCCCGGACCTCGCATGAACACGTTCGCCTTTGCACGGTCGTTGCCCCTTCCGGTCGGCGAATTCGAAGTCCGTTACGGAAACTGGAGCTTCACGCTGGAGCTTGATTCCGACCTACCAAATGCACTTGAAACATTCGAGCTAAGCGACGCGATATCTACGCCAGCGAATATATCAGCATCAACATCGGCATCTGCTGGGGCTGCCCGGTTTCGCATAATTTAGAATACGGTAAGTGGGACTGCGATCCGGACACTTATATATTCGGTATGTGTGTTGTTGCAGGAAATGCATGTGACGTGTACACTATTTTTACTTCACAAACATGAGAAAATATCACAAGATTCGTTTTCTGGGCACTGAAACAGAGATCAGCACAATCCGTGCTCCTAAATCAAATCTGTACGCCCTTTTTTCATGATCACAGGGAACAATTTGCTAATTGTTCCAAACAGCAAACAATAATACAAGGATCCCAATTGGAAACATACTACTGAATAAAGCGCACGTTTCTGGTGTATTAAAGATAACGAACTGTCCGGAAAACCTGACAGAATTAATCGTCTGCATGATCTTGTTGATGAACGACCTTTTACCGGATGCTGAGGCTCGTTGTGTTTCGTCAGCGCAATCGGCCGCACAAATCCCAGTTGGCATTCCTCGCACTTATACTTAAAATCCTCAAAAGTTATCCGCTTTCGCGGATCGTCATAGCCCGGCTGAGAGACCGGCCGAAAGTCTCAAAAGCTAGAGCAACAAACTAATACTCGGTTGCCAGATACTCGTATTTCCGGCACTTCTCTTTTTCCGCTTTTCTAGCCGCTTCCCGGCTTTGATACTGTTGCTGATGCCGTTAGACAAGGTAACCGTGTCCACACATATTACTTCCCAAGCCAGTTGTAATCCGTTTCTCCAAGTCAGCTGTGATACACCATCCGGCCGAAGATTATCATAACTCTCATCTTTAGCGTCAAGGTTGCTTCACTCTCATCTTGCCGCACTGGTCGCACTGTACACACACTGTGACATTTTGACCTTTTCGGCTTCTTTCCCAACTGCACGTAGAGTCGATGGTAATACAAGTTTGGATGCTTTTCGAACTGCATCCAAACACATTCCGTTGTCTGACAAACACCGCACGTCTGCAACCGCGTCGCATCATGGCACGTCTGCTAATGCACGTTGACCAGCGGATAATTTGGCAGGATCATATCACACGCCGAACAAGGATACATTTGTATCCTCAATTGACGCTGTGCTCCACGACATGACTATCTTTCTCGATGAAGCATTGCCGGTCTTCCTAAGAAAATTAATTACTGTAGCTGGAACAAACAAAGTTTGTTTACGGGATATTAAAACGCATTAGCATCGTGTATGCTTCACTCTGCTGCTGTTGTTTACGCATCTTCGCCATGCTTTTTTGATGTGACGCGCAGCCACTGCTTCCGGTAATGGCTTCCCTCTCACGCGTGCTGGCTGCGGTATATGCAGTCTCAAATGTCTGCGAGTTATCTCAGCAGTTTCTGTAGTAATTGCCGATAAATGCCGATACTTCCGGGTTGTTCCGTCGTAGCACTTGGCTGCCGGCTGCGTCGAGGGGCTTTCAAGAAAATTGGAATGGAACCCGGAAAATGGTGACTATATTGCCGCTCGAACGGCAAGAGCAAGCTGCTGTTATGCAATGCATGTACCTGGGGATGCATTTAATTTACAATCCCTCACCAGTCGGCAGGCTATGCCGACCGGTAAAGCACTACTCGAGTCATAATTCGAGGCACCGGTAGTCATAATCATTACGGCCACTGCAGGCAATGATAGTTAACAATTATTACGGTGGCGGTAAGCTATGATAATTAAGATGATCAGTTACCATGATATTCTTAAAAGGCTGTCATTATATTGGCAAGATTTATTGAGCGACGGAAAAAGTGCTGCGTAAAATACTGAATTCCGTACAAAATACCTAATCACACAACTGCGTGCAGCTTGCGGCAAATCCAGGTAATCTACTCATATGGCGTATAAATAACAGTTGTAAGAAACGCAAAAGTCTGAAGACTGGATCATTCCTGTACAAAACTTATGATAACGATACCGGTGCTGTAACGCCACCGACGTTTATAATTCGTGGAACTTGTACTCTGTACCTTTCTTGTTCCTCTGGTCGCTCATTTAATACGTCAATGATGCACCAATTCGGATACCGAATACTGCTCTTTTGTCTTTCTTTTGGCATGGCTTATAGTGGTACGTGCACATTTTACAGTTTTATTCTATTATTGTTATTATGGCTGTAGGTAATACCGGGTACATATCTGTAGTGACGAAATCGGCTGCTCCAGTCGCGCTTAAAGGACAAAAAGATGAAATAGGCGGCTGCACCTTAAATATTGCATATCATAATAATAATTAGGATTATTATCGTATAAGGTTTATTTAAAGAGTGACATTGTAGCCACCCCTAACACCTCCGCTTTTTATAGCCACCCCCCTTTCCGCTTCCCGTCAATTATAGACACCCTTTTCTAATTCATTTATTTTTTTAACACACCCTGGATTTTTATAGCCACCGTATTTGCAATTAAATGCACTTTCGCGCAAATACAAGATAATAATATTATGATGCAATGTTTGCGACGTACGCGTTAGATACGGACCATACTGTTACTGTACCATGATCGCTAGAAGTAGTGGTTTCCTTATTTGAAAGTCCGGTTATAGCAATTTCGTACTTTGCTGTTTTTCCAGTCCCATTTAATGACGCTGACCTCAGCGCACCGAGCTTTACCGTTCCCTACAACAGCCTCCAGATTGCGATTTTCAACAAGACTTCTCCGGCACCGCATCCAACCTTCTATTACGCACCAGTCGCCACTCTCCTCCCGGATGCGACGGAAATCTTCCTCGACCCGGCAAGCGGAACCAACTGTGTCTTTGTCGAAATCAAGTTGTGGGATAAGGATTACGTGTCGGCTATCCAAGACGCCGTCATACAGCGCACAAAAGATCCACAGACCGTCGTTTCTCTAATTCCCTTCCAATGGACTCGAATAGAGTACGCGCCAAACAGTGCTGCTCCCAGCTTCAGCAACAGTTCGATTTCATGGCAGCCATTTACCAGTACGCCATTGCCGCCCACGCTGTCGTTGTGCATCCGCTGTCAAACACCGGCGGCCTGCAACGAAACCAAGACGGCGCTGCAGTCGGACAGCGCCCGTTTCGCGTCGCATTTGTTCGTGTCATTTTCTCCTAATATGCCCGCTGGGACGAAAACGATCCATACAGCCACCGCGAACACCGGTAAAAGTGTTGCGAACGCGACAACGCCATCGGCGGGCTGCCACAACAGAATCCAACCCGGTATGTGAAATTACCTTTTAACCGGTACTTCTGCTTCTGGTAACAGAACCTTGACCTTTTAACACAATATTATGAATTAAGTAAACATGAGCCCGTCTCACAACAGCGGCAGAAAGTGAAAACATGGGCTTGAGCCAATCGGCAGGCTTAAGTACACTGCGCTACTGTAATTTCATCCTGTACGGCAAAGCGTGCATGATGCTGCTGCACTCACCTTATCCCAGAATTAGAGCCACTGCACTACGATATTTTCTCGATATTATTGGTGGTGTCCGTGATTTCCTTGGTATAATCATCTATTATCTTTATATTAGCTATTGCACTGATCGTTCAGACGTGTGCTTTGTATAGAATCCCCGTTCGACCGCCCCGGGGTCGACATGGTCACCGTCCACTGGCAGGCTCGCCGAGCCGACAATCTGTATGCCTTTTCCGATGCAGTTATCGTGGTGACACTTCGCGACCTTAACGACAAACCTTTTAATTCCACTAACGTAACAACCACTCCTCTCTCGGGAGAATTTACGCTTCGACTACCACGCACCAAGGACTACAACATCCTTTTCGAAACCTCTGGATTCGCAGGATATCCATATGCTCCCATCACACTGCGCAACTTCACCCAGGTGCTCAGCTTAGGCAGGGAGGTCTTCATGGAACCGCTGATGTTTACTCGCAGCGAATTGAAGGGCATTGGCAAAGCAATGGGAGCCATACGGCTGGTCAACACTAGCGGCGCCTATTCAATGTCAGGAGTTCAAGTCCAACTGCGAGCTGGAATAAATAACGTCACGGGTCCAATTGCGGCGAATACTACGACGATAAACGGCACGTGGTCAGTGCCGCTCCCGGGAGGACCCTACACAGCTGTTGCTGTGTATACAGGATCGAAGCCGGATGACAAATTCGCGGGTCCTCCGTTCACTGTGCAAGCGGTACCTGGAGGATGGGATAACATGCGTGACTGGGCACTAACACCACAGTTTGCCAAGGGAGACGTCCGAATCGTCCTGCGAGCGACCGGACTGATAGCTAACGGCAATTACGGCCCGTTCGATGTTAAACTGATGGTTAAGGGGCCGCTGCAGAACAACCCCATCCAACGTGCCGAAGTGAACGCAAATGTCACTGTCAGCGCGGACAAACTCATGGTCTACGATTACATGGACCGGATATTTGGTAGCGTTCTTATAAAGAAGCAACTGTCCGGTACCTATCGGATATTCGTCCAGGAGACCGATGCACTACGGTCAAAACCGGAGACCCGATGGCCGGAATGGAATCTAGCCAACTCGCAGGCCACCGTGGAGATCTACCGTGGGGATACACTATGGGCACAGTATTTTGTGCCTATCAGCAGTGGAAACACTTGGACGGTTGCCGAAATCAACGAAAAGCGCCTCAATGTGATCAACGAAATGGGGTCCGTTAAATAATTCTGTGGTCACTGGGGAAACTCGTCCTTCCTATGAATTGCAAGCATTACAGCGATTTATGGTAATGTACAGGTCTGGTGATATACCATCTGTAGTACCATAAATCGTTGTAATGCTGGAATTCGACTAGGACGAGTGATACCACATCCACATAATTTAATATTTCGCTAATTAGACACAGGTCAGAGAAAGTCGTTCTTGGGGAAGGGATTCAAGCTGGGTGGTGATTTCTGCAATTTTACTGGTTAAGGGCATTTACGTACCGCGGTAGTGTTGTACAACTTCTTTGTGGGTGTCACGCGTACAGTTGGAAGTTTTTACCATTAAAAATGCGTTTGCTCAGACTGCTGCTTGTCTTCGCAAAAGAGACATGGTGGGCGCGGTGACAGTTTACACCGTGACAGTACTTGCGCAAAACCCTAAACAAATATTAACATAGGTTGGTAAGTACGATAATAAAAATCTTTTTCTATTTCGCTTTCGCTAAATCAGATCATGAAAATAACAGACTTAAATAAGTATAAATCGAAGTACTGTACAAATAAGTTAAAGAAATAAGTTAGTTCGGTGCTGACATCGATCATTAAGCAGGAAGCATCAATCCATGATGGTTGTTAATTCTTTCGTTTTTAATTACTTGGTACCTGGACCGTTACTACCTGGGTCGGCAATGTTTAGCCGGGAAAGTTACGTAGTACCTTACTGGTATTTGCGGAAGGTTCATCCGACGGTTCCGACCGGAAGATATTTCCGGGTAAACATGTCACATGTGCACTCTTTTTACTTCATATCAGAAGATTGGTGTTCTAGACACTAAAACAGAGATCAAAACAGCCCGTGCTTCTAAACCAAACTTGCATGCCCCAGTATTCATGGCGATCACGTGGAGAAGCACTTGTCAATTGCCACAATAACAAAATATAATACAAACAATAAAACAACAAAATAAACAACAACATATTGCAATGACAACTTCTAAGCTGTCCCTAGTGGAGTGGGTTACACACCCGTACCACGATCGGAAGTTCTGGTGGTGTTAACGAATTACTTTAAGATCGCTTATGCAATTAACTCTTAACGAAAGCCGGCAACGGAACACATTGTCAACGCGTACGCACACATTTTTCTTCAGCTGAAAACATTGGAGAAGGGCAAGGGCAAGGGCAAGAGCAAGAATGAATTCAGATCAGTTAGACATTTCCCAAACCAGTCTAGAAATCCACGATAAAAGTGAAGATTCGTACAAGTACACATTCAGATGTTTTCCGCTTCAACTAGCACCAATGAAATCCTCATCATCATTACTGTAACACTGCCGATCTTATTTGTACGGCTACAATATAATACAAAAATCCACACTGAAAGCATGCTACTGAATAATGCAAACGTTTCCGGTCGGATAAAGATAACGAGATGTTCTCAAAATCTGGACAGCATTAACTGTCTGCATTAACAATTTAACTGGGTGATGGATGACCTTTTGCGGATGCCGGGCTTCGTTGTGTTTCGTCAGCGCAATCTGCCGCACAAATCCCAGTTGGCATTCCCCGCATTTCGAAATCCGCAAAAGCTGTCCGCTTTCGCGGATCGACATAGCCCGGATGGGCTCCATTGCCGGGCAGACCGGCCGCTTTTCGTTTCGCCCGCTCCCGCGCATCCTTCTCTTTCCCATCGTCGCTATGCACCCTGTCCAAGTGCTTCGTCAAGTTTCCTTGACTGGTGAACATCTTGCCGCACTGTTCGCACTGTACGCGCACTGTACTACTTGACTTTTTCGGCCTCTTTCCCAGATGCACGTAGAGCCGATGGTAATACCAGCTGGGATACTTTTCAAAATGCTTCCCACAAAACTCACACACACGTGATTTACCGTTGCTTGTCGTGGCACGCCTCACGGCTCTTTTCTTCGTACCATCCGCACTGTTGTGGCAGGTTGCCATATGCTCGTCCAGCTTGTCTTCTCCACAACACGTTGTCTGACACACACTGCACGTCTTCAACCGCGTCGCATCATGGGACGTCTGATAATGGACGTTGATCTGTGGATAACTCGGTAGGATCTTGTCACACGCAGGACAGGGGTACTCCCCGTTGATGCTGTGCTCCACGACATGACAGCCCAGCAGGTTGGACGTCTGGAACAGCTTGGCGCAGTACCAGCATTGGAAGCGCTTATGTTTGATTTTGGTGTGGAAGTCCAGCGTTCCGTGACTGTGGAACCGGTCTCCACACTCCGGACACTGGTACTTCCAGGACGCCGTGATCCGCTGTATCACATCGCGATGCTTCTCCTGGATATGATCGCGCATGCCGGTGACATTCATCCCGCAGATTAAACACGGCCGCCAGTCTCTTTTACCTAAAAAGTGCGCTAACGTGTGCTGCACCAACTCCGCGAAACTCGCCGCGTGGAACGAGCAGGCGGGACAATCCCGACGCGGATCGTCTTGCAGTTCGTTTGACTCACTGTGCCCCAGCGTGTGTAAATCGAGCAGCTCAAAACTGGAAAAATGCCGGTTACATCTGTGGCAGTAGCAGGAAAATCTGTGTTTCCCGCATATGCGCGATGGCGCGTTCCAAAATATCGGGAGAAGCTGCCAGTGCCGCGGATTCGGCCACCGACACCATATCCGCGTGTGGAAGGGGTTCGTTTTTGTGACAATCCCGGATATGGATGCACAGCCGATGGTATTTCTTAAAAGGTTTTATACAGACCACGCACGGGAACGATTTGTGCAACTTATGCGCTCTGACGTGCTTATGGAACGCCGACCACCCACCGGGCTCCCGGTGTCCGCAGTACACGCACTGCCAGCCGTCGTGCAGTTTCCACACATGCGAGCTGAGATTCTAATTCGTTGCGAATTTCTTGCGACACTCGGGACACTGGAACTTCCATGCTTCATTAACCAATTGCAAGGCTTCCGGGTGGTGCTTTTTCATGTGTCGGCGTGGCGCGGTACGGACGGTGACGCCGCACAGCAGACATGCCTGTCGCGTTTTCGGCGGCAATACGTGCTGCGAGGTGTGCTTGACCAGTTCGGCAAAGCTCGTCGCGACGAACGGACATTCGGAGCAGTTCCGCTGGGGCTGATGGTCAGGAAGAGGATTATGCAGGAAGCTGTGCACATCCAGGAGGGTCTTATTCGGAAACACAGTTCGGCATTTGCCGCAGCGATAACTGAACAAACCCGTTTGACGCATAAACTCCAGAGCGGCCGCTTGACGGGCTTCATCAGGCACGGCTACTGCTTCGCGATGAACCTGCAAATATTCCTAAAACTAGGAACAGAAAATCAGTGATCTTATGTGCTTACAATATTGAAATGAGAGCTCATCGACGCCCGATTCTTGAACTTCTTGTGACAGATGAAACACGCATCACCCACAGCTTGAATGTCCTCTTCGGTGTGCATCGCGTCCAGATGGTCGGGCAGATTCTCCACTCGTTCGCCGCACACTAAACACACTCCGCTTTTGCGCGACGCGAGATGGGCCTTGGATTTCAGACCGTTCAATTTCTCCATCAGTGCATCGGGCGTACTAACGGGAACATTTTGTAACACAGCTTCGGTCGCCTGGCTCGCTCCGCAGCTGTCATCCGGCGGAATCGTCAGTTCGGGATCCGACGTCTGTAAATCTGCAAGAAAGAATAATTCAATCACCAAACGAACCAAATCCAAAAGTGGGACTTTAAAACATTCTCGCAACTTGAATATCCACGTAATTGAAAATGTGAATGCTAACAAATTTCCGTAAACTTACGTACAATTTGCAAAGCACGGCGCTTATTGGTTTCTAAACAAACTGGTTCGATAGTGCACGATTGTTCAAATTATTTGGATACGGTAAGCAACAAGCAACATCGTGAGGCCAAAAGACAATGTACTTATTTCTGCAGTCCGAAATATTCTCCTACACTGAACGCCTAGTACAAAAAAAGGAGATATGCACAATGGAAAAACTTGTGGTTTTACCAATGCCCTCGTTGACCTCCAAGTCGAAATCCACTCCAAATACATCCATTTCCGGATGAACCGAAACGTCCTACACCTCGACCGAGGCTGATCCATACACAACGTCTGCCACTACGTCAGGCAAATTCATAACGGGTGCTTCGTCAGGCGGCAAAAAATTGGGCATAACCATGGATTCGTCGGCTAGCTTTTTGCGCTTTCTCATTGTCGCATCTGTGTTGAACAAATTGCCTTTACATACAAAGTCGTATGGATGGACCGTTCTACTCAGAACACACGCGTCACAGGTAGCTACCGATACCTACCTATCTCCTAAAAATCTACAATATGGGGGAAACTTAAGGTGTCTCTAAATCATAGATTCCTTCCATAAAATAAAAGAGATACATAAACAATATATAATTCTAGATCACTATAATTTCAGGCATTAACCTTTAGTAGTAAGTGTGTCACTGTACTTGAATGAGATAAAAACCGTGACACCAAGGTGCTCGCGGGACATTTCGTCGTGGGACATTTTGCCACATGTTTTCCGTCGCAGCGGCTAATCTGTTTTGGGACAACTCGTTCTTGCAGCCGTTTCATATATGTCATTTGCTCGCGCGACTTTTGGGGAGTCGAAAAATTACCAACTGCTTTTTGGCAACGAACAGTCATATGACTATTTGCCATAAAAACGAGTTGTCCTTAGACGAAATGTCTGTAAAACCAAATGTCCCGCGCCGAACTGTCGCGTAGCCATTAAAAACAAAACGAAAATTCGTAACAAAACCCTTCGTGAATGCTATCATGGACAGGCATATTTTTTCTGCTGTATTTCAAGCTACAGCAGAAAATCCATTAAAACAGACATTTTCATTCTGCGCCGCCATCTTAGGCGGTCACAGTATACATCATGAACAGTCGAACTGCGTACCTGAGATCGTGGATACTTTGACTGGGATGGTTTTCCTTTTCTGTGAGGCACACACCGTGCGGAATCGATATAGACCACGGTCCACTATCAGTCTGTCTCAACCGTCGTTTCCTACCCTTCCGCACCGCATCCGGTGGCGGTTGGTCAATTAAATTCGTCCCCGTGTTCGGCACTACACTGTGCTGAAGGGCTGGTCCCACAAGTATAATAAAAAAATGGGCGAAGAATCCGGCTTATCATGTCCACCAACATGGTCAGCTGGCGCTAGGTTACCGCCGGTCGGTTGAGCCTTCGGGGAAGCCGGACAACCGATAGCCTGCGAATAAATCAGCGAGTAGGCCACCTTCAGTTCATCGCCCGGCTGGATGGCCTTCATCGTAATGAATATCACGTGTGTCTGCGTAGGGGAAACAGCATCCGCGCCTGACACCAAGGGAGACGCTTCATGCATCTACAAAGCATATTCCCTTGAATTTCTTTTTACTGTTCGCTTATGCTTTCGAAGAGAAGAAAAAATTTCAATTAACAGTACATAGAATGCTCTCATAAACACGAACATCAGTGAAAACATTCTACTGAATATTTTTATTTTTGTTTTCTAAACCTAGTTTTAATCAGATCCATTAATTCATTACATTATTAACGTAACGTAATTGGTAAATTAATTAATCGTAAGTGAGAAATTAAGAATTTAAATTAACGAGTAATAATCATAAATCAAAATTGTTAAAACATTTGCTCAACGTAATGGTACAAAATTACCACCAGCTGTTTCTGATGACTACTATGTGCTAATAACTTTTGTATGAGTACTTCGAAGTATTGATTTTGTTCTTCTACTAAACAAACCGGTTGTAATTAGCAGTTATTTACTGTACTTCGTATGCAGCTAAATTTTGCTCCTCCGGAGATTCTGCAAATCTAACAAATTTCATCCAGTTGGTGGTCTCATCGGATTCCAGCTGGAAATAATGCAGTTCTTTCTTCGTTGCATTTCCGCAAGCGAAAGCAACTTCCGCTGGTTTTGTTGTGCTGAGTACGCTGATTAATGGCCCGAAAACTGTCAGAGGCGGGATAGCTTCTTTAGCGAAAACGGCTTTGTCTGAAAAAAAAATAATTTTTTAATCTCGCCTGCCGGAAGTTTTCAGCTTTTAAATATATAAAGCAATGAAGACATTTGTACTACAAAAGCGAAGAATGTCGATGTAAGCAGAAGCAGTCATTTGCATTTTCCACACAAACAAAATCATCCTTAATTTTAACACCCATAAAAATTTTTATTGTGCGATTTCGATTTTTGAAATACATATCTGCATGCATCACATTGGCGAAAAGTTTCTAAAATTCACGTTATTACTTAAAAATGTTCTACCAAAATGTTAATAACTGGTGCAGAAGATTGAGTTTGTCTGCCGTTATCCAGTTATTCTCACCAGCCTGGCCATGATGAGGTACATCCAAATACAAAATCTGCGGAAGACTGGCCACGGAATATGGGAACACAGGGGCATCTCGCACGCGTTTGGCATGCGAAAAACAGGGAAGAACTGTCCATTTCTGACACTGCTCGCAAACTGCAAAGCGAATAAACTAAATATCCGATCGTTACAAACAGCTGACTGTACATTATAAAAAACTGCAGAAAGTAATCAAGCAGTTAACAGTAGAAGCGTACACAATTAATATGTATAAATACCATTAGGTGCAAAAACTTACAAATTTGCTTCAAGGGTTCACAGCGCTGCGAAGCAGGCATTGCTGAGAACTCATAGATTCCCGCCCGACTTCTTCTTCTTCCGACGTCAATTTGTACAAGTCAATAATTTGTAATACATTATTATTATCAATCTTTGTTTAGAGACTATAGACTTAAACAAATGTCAAAATTTTAAAAATGCGAAGGTTTGTGACCGTTTGCGGTTTGTCATATGAGCACAGCACCGAGACATTGCACTTGTAGCAGCCGTCCTGGGCGGCTTAACTTCTGTTTCTTACTTCCGGTTCCGCTCATGGGCAAGATACTGTAACTGTTCACCGCGCCGTAACGGTTTCCAATGAAATCCGGTTATTTTCAGTATGCCCATAATACCATTGCGTTCCTCAGATATTCATGGCGCGTCCATGATGCTCAGAAAATTGGTTTATGGGTAGGTTGCTCCTGCACTGTGTTTGCACGATAATCTGTAGTTTCGTTTATTGCTTATTAATTCTGAGCAGACCAAACCCCCATGATCACAAGTCTGCCACAATATATCAACATGTAAAAAAGTAAAGCAACAAATATTTGAACACGATTTTCAGTCGGAACAAGGACATCCATGGCTCATAATTTTATCAAACCAGCTTTTTAGGCCAACGATAAAAATAGCACATGCATGACGGCAGTGCACAATCTCCATAGGACACTGTACATTAAATAATGCGGTTATTTCTTGCCTAACCAATGCACGGGAGATTAAGCTGAACTATGCACTCAAAAATCCGACAGAATTAACTGCAGCTCAGGTGCTGAAGCGTCTCCGGATGCCGGGACTCGTTGTGTTTCGTCAGCGCAAACTGCCGCATAAAGGCCACCTGGCATTCCTCGCACTTATACTTGAAATCCGCCAAATCCATGGAAATCCGTGGTGGCGGCGTGGGCTTGCTGGGTACACCGGCCGCTTTCCGTTCCGCAAGCTTCCGGGCGTACGTCTCCTTGGCTTGCCCCATATGCACCCACCGCACATGACGACACAAACGGTCCTTATTGTCAAAACTCTTGCCACACTGGTCGCACGGCAAACACACGCTGGGTGGCTTTTTCTCCTCCTTCCCCAGATGCGCGATAAGCCGGTGACTGTATAGCACTTGATACGTTTTGAAGTGCTCTCCACAAAATTCACAGACACGTGGTGTGGCGTTGCTTGCCGCTGTATTTGTATCCCTTTCGCCGGTTTTACTGTGGCACGACTCCATATGCTCATCCAACTTGTCCTGTCCAAAACAGGTGGTCTGACACACACTGCACGTCTTGAGCCGCGTCGCATCGTGGCACGCCTGATAATGCACGTTGAGTAGTGTATACGTGGGCAGGATCTTCTCGCACACTGGACACGGATATTCCCCGTTCACACTGTGCTCCACGACATGGAAGCTAAGGACCGAAGGAGCAGAAAACATCCTGGCGCAGTACCGGCACTGCAAGCCCGTATGTTTGACCTTGGTGTGGAACGTTAGCGGCCCGCGCCTCGGGAACCGCTCTCCACACTCCGGACACTGATACTGCCAGGTCTCCGTAATTCGCTGCAACACATCGGGGTGCTTTTCGGAGATGTGACCGCGCATGCCGACGACATTCTGCCCACAGATCAGACAGGGCCGCGAGTCTCTCTTTCCGAGACGGTGCTCTGATGTATGATGCACCAATTCCGCAAAACTCGCCCCGTGGAACGGGCAGACGGGACAATTCCGACGCGGATCGTCTTGCGGTTCGTTCGGCTCACTGTGCCCCAGTGTGTGCAGATCGAGGAGTTCGAAGCTGGCGAAATGCCGATCACATTTATCGCAGTAGCAGGAGAACTTTTGCGTCGTACGCATGTGCTCGATGGCGCGTTCGACTATCGCGGGATTAGCAGCCGAAGCCGCGGAATCGGATACCGCCACCACATCCGAATGTTGGAGGGGTTCGGTTTCGTGACAATCCCGGATATGGATGCACAGGCGATGATACTCCGGAAACGATTCCTTACAAACCAGGCACGGAAATGACTGGTCCATCATGTGCGCTGAGGCGTGCTCGTGGAAATCCGACCACCCCCGGAGCTCATGATATCCGCAGTAGACACACTGCCAGCCTTTGTGAGCCCTCCACACATGGGCGCTGAGATCGGAATTGTCGGCGAACTTTTCACGGCACTCCGGGCACTGGTAGTGCCATGCTTCCATGATCGTCTTCATGGCTTCCGGATGCTTTTGAAACATGTGTTTGCGTGTTGTGGTGCGGGTTGTGACACCGCACAGCAGGCACCAATGCCGTGTTGTCATGCGCGAGAAAGCATGCTGCCCAATGTGCTCCACGAGATCGACAACTCCCGTGGCTATATACGGGCATTCTGAGCAGTGGCGTTGTTGCTGATCCATCAGATGGTCTGGACTATGCTTAAAGCCATGCAGATCCAGAAGTTTTCGATTTGGAAACACGGCCCGGCATTCGGAGCAGCGGTAGTTTAAATATCCCGTTCGGCACATAAATTCCAGAGCCGTTGCTTGGCTGGCTGCGTCGGGCACGGCCGCCTTTGCGCGATGAACCTGTTAACAGTTTCCATCATAAATACTGGAATAACAAGAAATGAAGAATATTTCATGTGCTCACCTTCTTGAAATGATTCTCCAACGCCAAGCGATTCTTGAACTTCTTGTGACAGATGAAACACGCATCATCCACAGCTTGGATGTTTTCATCGGTATGCATCTTGTCCAGATGGCCGGGCAGATCCGCCACTCGTGCCCCGCAGACCAAACACATTCCGGTTTTGCGCAGTCCGAGATGGGTTCTCGACTTCAGACTGTTCATTTTCTCTATCAATGCATCTAATGCTTCGACGGGACTATTTTGTAACGCAATTTCCATCGCCTGGCTGGATCCGCCACTGTCTTCCGAGAAAACTGGCACCTCCAACTCCGGCATTTCCTCCTCTGAAAAGTGGAATATTCAAATTCCTATTCAAATCTGTTGATCTGTCTTAAGAAAATGTGCCGGTACATAGTGTGAAAATGGGATACATACACTAAAACTTTCGCTTTCGCGCACTCTCTGAATCACGTTTTCGTAATACTTGTCATTCTAAACTAAGTGATTTGTACGCATTGTTCTGAAAACTTTTTGCGCGCGCAAACAACCGGTTGCCGAGATATGGCGATCTAAAATGGGCGAAAAGTTTAAATGCATTGCTGTGCACCGAAAGTCTGGTTGTTGCCCGATCTTCTTGAAACTTTGCTGTAAAAGACGCATGGCCATTAAGTCGAAAGTGAACCATGAACCAATATCAGGCTCATAGCGTTTTCTTCCGATTTTGAAATAGATTTCAAAAATTTTAAAATTTACCTATGTTTTCGTTCCCAGCGGCATGGAATTCCCCAACATCGGCAGCGGCGAGTACTGCGACAAACTGCGGTTCAACTAGGTCATCCGACGTTGCGAGAGCGCTTACACCGCACGCGTTAGCACATCCTAAATCCTCCAGCAAATTTCCGGTGACTTCATCAGGCGGCAAGAAATTGGGCATGTCCATAGATTCCTCCGATAGCTTTCTGCGTTTCCCCGTCATCGCGTCTACGGTGAATAAAGTGCACTCACATCCGATGAATCATTACAATGTTCATAATACTACACTCGTCAGACACCCTGCGTACCTGAGATTATGGAAATCTGGCTGGTATGGTTTTCCTTATCTGTGAGGGACACAACGTTTTCATTCGATGGGGACCGCGGTCTACTGTGATTCTGTGGCAAATGTCGTTTCTTAACGTTCCGGACCGGATCCTGATGCAGTGTGTTAACTGTGTCATCTGCCGCGCTCTGTGCTACACTTGGTAGGAGGGGTGGTCCCGTGAGAAGCAGGAAAACGGATGAAGAATCTGGATGATCCTGTCCATCAGAGTGACTAGCTGGCGTTGTTTTTTTACCGGTCTGTTGAGAAACTTGAGACTTCGGGGAAACGGGACAGCCGATCGCTTGGGAATAAATCAGGGAATAGGCCACCTTCAGTTCTTCCCCAGGCCGAATCATTCTCGTCGTAACGAATATCACGTGTTTTTGCGTAGGGAAAACAGCATCCGGACCCGACAGCAGCGGAGACCTTTCTTGTACCTACAAAATCAATTCTGTGGAATTTCTCTCATTTGTTAACTATTACCGTGGGCTTCCAAAGAGCTGACAACAGTTTCAATTAACATCTGAAGTATTTTGTAGGATGATTTTGTATACAAGTACACTATAACGAACAGTAAACATCAAGCATTTGAGGCGCAAAAATCAGCAAGTTAAAATTATCAGTTGAAGCCAGAAAAAGCTTTTTTAAAGTTATGTTGCTAAATTAATATATCGAAGTTTGAATTTCCCATCTGCGTTCGAAAATCCCTCCTGATGACTGCGGACAATTTCGACTAAATTATTTGAGTAATTACCGTACTTCGTATGCAGCTAAATTTTGTTCCTTCGCAGTCTGTGCAAATCTGACAAATTTCATCCAGTTGGTCGTCTGATCCGATTCCAGCTGGAAATAATGCAGTTCTTTCATTGTCGCACTCCCGCAGGCGAATGCAACGTTCGCTGGTCTCGTTGTAGTGAATTTACTGATTAATGGTCCAAAAACTGTCAGAGGCGGAATCGCTTCTTTGGCGAAAACGGCTTTACCTGAAAAAAAAATTACTACTTAGACAATGGCATTATCTCTTTTAGCTGGATTCAAATATATCGTGCAGCAAGCAACTACTCTACTCTAGTGGTTGTTTGTACTCGTAGAATCAAATCTGCAAAAAATAAGTAATGTATCATGCACTCGAAGTATTTGACAATTTTAAATTAAACTTCATTGTACTTTTTTGGTTACTAGTGAACTTTTCTTACCAGCCCGGCCATGCTGAGGTACGTCCAAATACAAAATCGGCGGAAGACTGGCCACGGAATACGGGAACACAGGGGCATCTCGGACGCGTTTGGCGTGCGAAGAACAGGGAAGACTCGTCCATTTCTGACACTGCTTGCAAACTGAAAAACGCAGCGAAGTAAAATATCCCACATCGGCTGATCGTTATTTGTAAATGCAGAAATAACCAAGCCTTTAACAAACGCAAAAAGTAATACTGAAAATAAGTTCCAAAGAGACTTAGAAATCGCAGAAAAAAGTAAAAAGCTCAGCTTTACCAAGAGCCGTGTGACAAGAGGCTTCTGTAGACAGAGAAAGGCCTGTCAGTGCATGCAGACTGATGCAATAAGCTGTAAGCACAGACTGTACAGTAAAGCACTTCCAGCAAACAAAATCTTACAAATCTGCTCCAGGGGTTCGCAGCGCTGCGGAGCAGGCATGGCTGGGAAGTGAAGAATTATTTTTTTCGATCCAACATCCAAGGTACAGTAATGTTGTCAGCGTACAATCCAGGGTACTCGAAGTTGTCCGTCACGAAGTTTACTGTTACTACTGTCAGGTATGTCCGACACTCCGAGCTACGTATATTTCAAAGTCTCCAACTCAATATTCTTCGTACTCCCACTGGAAAAAAGTAACTGTTTAAAAACGAAAATCAATAATAAAATTAAGTGCCTAATTATTTATGTGTAATACTCGTAACACTGTTAAGTTGTTAACACACAGTTTATTTTATTAATAAGCACTGTGATCCACTGTGACAGTATTCGCATTGGCCTTGAAGCAGCCGTCCTGGGCGGCTGCTTAATCGTTTCCTTTCTTTACTTCCGGTCATGGGCAAGACAGGTAACCATCCGTCCATAAGACCGCAACTGTAATTCATAAATATAAAAGAATTCCCGTTTTGTGTTTTCCTATGCGCGTGAAGCGCATTCCGCTAATAACACGTACCATTACTTATACCACGTCAAATACGGCTTCGGTAGGCCAGGCTCCTTCAAACTCAGGACTGAGACCTCCTTTTGCGACCGGAAGTGGCCACGGGCCCACGATCGATGTTCGTGTGTCGCGTTCTTGGTGCCCATGTTGCCCGTTAAAGTTTAGAAATTTTAAAAACATTAGTAGAAAAAGAGTTGCGACTTGTATGTTGTGAGCACAAAATCTAGGCTGACTAGGCATATATTGCATACAAACAACTAACGCTGGAATCGCCCGGAAACAGGCCTGTGTGTACGGCTCATAACGTATTTCGACGAGTTGGGGCATGACAGGCGAGTGTAGTAGCTGCCAGCCATCTCGCTTGCTTGCAGCAGTCACTTTTTCCTTTCTTTTCATAGCACTAGGAGTGACTTTCACATCTGCCGGATTACAAATACAACTGGAATGCTCACCAGTTGGATAAGCATTATCAAATGTACAGTCGGTACAACAATTCAAAACATGAGCCGCAACCAGTCTACAGAAAAACACAGCCATTTCCGGTTACATACAGGTACCACTGTACCAAGATCTAGCGGAACTATGCAGAAAAACAGAAAACCCTGACAAATTAACTGCTGCTCAGGTGTTGTGAAGGGTCTTCTCCCGATGCCGGGATTCGTTGTGTTTTGTCAGCGAAATCTGCCGCACAAAACCCAGCTGACATTCCTCGCATTTATACTTGAAATCCGCGAAGGCTGTCCGCTTCCGCGGATCGACATAGTTCGGGTAGGGATTTTCGGGAAGACCGGCCGCTCTTCTTTCCGCACGGACCCTGTCATACTTCTTCCTGGCGTCGCCGGTATGCACCCACCGTATGTGCATCGCCAAGCCTTGTTTATCGACAAACATCTTGTCGCATTGATTGCAGTGCACGCGCTCTTTCGGCTTTCCCAAATGCACGTAAAGCCGATGGTAATACCAGCTTCCATACTTTTCGAACTGCTTCCCACAAAACTCACACGTACGTGATTTACAGCTGCTTGTCGGCGCTCGCCTCACGGACCTTTTCTTCGTGCCGTCCGTGTGGCACGTCGCCATATGCTCGTCCAGCTTGTCTTGCCCCACACACGTTGTCTGACAAACAATGCACGTCTTCCGCCGCGTCGTATCGTGGCACGTCTGATAATGCACGTTGACTAATGTATAACTGGGCAAGATCTTATCACACATCGAACAGGGATATTCGCCGTTGACGCAGTGCTCCACAACATGGGTGCCAAGCAGATACGAACTCTGAAACACTTTGGCGCAGCACCAACACTGGAACCCTTTATGCTTGACCTTGGTGTGAAAATCTGGCTTCCCGCGACGACTGAACCGCTCTCCACACTCCGGACACTGATGCTTCCAGGTCCCCGTGATTCGCTGCATCACATCGGGGTGTTTTTCGGAGATATGACCGCGCATGCCGACGACATTCTGCCCACAGATCAGACAGGGCCGCGAGTCTCTCTTCCCTAGACGGTGCTCTGACGTGTGCTGCACCAACTCCGCGAAACTCGCTCCGTGGAACGAGCAGACGGGACAACCACGTCGCGGATCGTCTTGCAGTTCGTTCGGCTCACTGTGCCCCAGTGTGTGCAGATCGAGCAGCTCAAAGCTCGCGAAGAACTGACTGCATTTAACGCAGTAGCAGGAGAATTTTTGCGTCTCCCGCATATGTTCGACGGCGCGTTCCACCATCGCCGGAGATACTGCCAAAGCGGAATCGGCCACTGCCGCCATATCCGCGTGTGTTAGGGACTCGGTTTGGTGACAGTCTCGGACATGAATGCACAGCTGGTCATATTTTTCAAAGAATTTATCACAAACCAGGCAAGGAAACAAAATTGTCCATCTGATGCGTTGTGATGTGTTCGTCGAAAGCCAACCACCCCCGGGGTCCACGGTATCCGCAGTACACACACTGCCAACCTTTGTGAGCCGCCCACACGTGCGAGTTCAGATCGAAATTCTCGGCGAATTTCTCCCGGCATTCCGGACACTGGAACGCCCATGCTTCCGTGATCAGCTTCATCGCTTCAGGATGGTTTCTGTACATATATATGCGTGCCCCGGTCCGTGCAGCGACACCGCAGAGTAAGCACGGATAATGTTTGAGTTTTGCCGGCAGAGCATGCTGCGAAGTGTGATCGACGAGAGCGGCGAAACTAGTCGCCAGAAACGGGCATTCGGAGCAGCGGCGCTGCTGCTGATTAGTGTGGTCTGAATTATGCTCAAAGCTGTGCACATCCAGAAGCTTCTTACTGGGAAACACGACTCGGCATTCGGAGCAGCGGTAATTTAAAAATCCCGTTCGGCACATAAATTCCAGAGCGGCCGCTTGACTGGCTGCATCGGGCACGATCGCCGCTGCGCGGTGAACCTGCAAGGGTCCTTCGATCTGAACACTAAACAAGGAAAAATGCGACGCACCAGTGTGCTTACAAGCTTGAAATGGTGGCTCACTGTCGAGCGGTTTTTGAACTTCCGGTAACAGATGAAACATGCATCATCCACAGCTTGAATGTCTTCATCGGTGTGCTTCGTATCCAGATGGTCAGGCAGATTCTCCACTCGTTCGCCGCAGACCAAACACACTCCGGTTTTGTGCAATCCAAGATGGGCTTTGGATTTTAAACTGTCCATTCTCTCCATCAATGTGTCGGACATATTAACGGGACATTGTTGTAATGCAGCTTCGGTGTCCTGGCTCGCTCCATAGTTGTCACTTAGCGCTTTCAGTTCGCACTTTTCTTCCTCTGTAAACAGGAACAATTAAATAATCAACCAAGTGATCGCAAAACCCTGAATTGTAAAATGAGACTTCTGAACATTCTCGCGGCACGAATATCCGCATAATTTCAATGTTTCAATGCTTGGCTAAAAACGCGGGCGTCTATTAGAACTGGCCGGATGCTAAGAATCGGAAGTCTCAGAAACAAATGAATTTACTGTATGTATTCCCACAATCCAGAAAATCTCAACAGAATCTTCCTATAATTTTGGACTATAAATACCGAGTGATTCGAAAGTCGAAACGTAAAAATGTTTGATTGTACTGTACCTATTCCATGGTTGCTCTCATAACCACACTCCAAGCTAACTTCCGGTCCAAATGCAACGTCCGAAAGTTCGTCCGACAGTCCACAAATAACACCTGGCGCATCCTCTGGCAAATTCTCAACGGGATCATCATCAGGCGGCAAGAAATTGGGCATATCCATGGATTCGTCAGATCGCTTTATGCGCTTTTGCGCACTGACATCTGTGGTATATCAACAACTTGCCGTCACATAACAAATCCGATGAAATGCTAACCGTTCTGTTCAGAACCTCATACACAGCGCTACCTAAATCATATAAATCTACATATGGAGAAACACGATGTGTCCTTACGGCGAAGCCTTTATTTCTAAAAGGGCATCGTGGGGGAGCAGTATAAAAATTGATACTGTATACTGTATAGGACAAGAAACAACACTTCCATAACCGCAGAAAATTGTTTCCAACCCGTACCTGAGTTCATGAACGCCGGACCGGTATGGTTCTCTTTATCTGTGACGAGAACACCGTTCTCCACAGATGCAGACCGCGGTCTATAGTCACCATGTCTTCGACGTCGTTTCTTAACGTTCCGCACCGAATCCGGATGCGGTTCGTCACTTGCGCCCGTCGCAGTGCACTGCACTAAACTGGGCTGAAGGTGTGGTCCCACGAGTAGGAAGAAAATGGACGAAGAATCTGGACTATCACTGAGAGCGATATGATTATCATCCACTATCTCCCAGTCGGTCTGTGGAGCATTTTGCCAAACGGGACAACCGATCGCTCGGGAATAAGTCAGGGAGTAGGCCACCTTCAGTTCCGCGCCCGGCGGAATTTGTTTCGTCGTAACGAATATCACGTGCGTTTGCGTAGGGGAGACCGCATTCGGAGCTGACAGCGGTAAAGACGCTTCTGGCACCTACAAAGTCACTGCTGTGGAGTTTCTTTCATTTGTTTTCAAATAGCAGACCAAAATTTGCCATGACTATGTGAAGCCAAAAGATTTGGCAAATAAATTCATTCTACAGAACACGAACTGAATATCTTCAAAACAACACTGGACATATATATATAATTCTTTATATATTTCTTTGTATATTTAAACAGCTTCAGTATATTTTGTTAACTTAGCTGGGAAGTCGATGAAATAGAGAATCATCTCAATTAAGACGTAATATTTGATTTCTGACAAACGCAAAAATGTTAAGCGTAAAGTATTCCGCAAAAAAATAGCAAAGTAAACTCTTCAGTCAAAATTTAGAGAAAACTGTCGTTACAACATGAACTGTAAAAATAACATGTAGAAGTTCAAATTCACACCGGAAAAACTGTCTGTTACTATAAAATTAATTTCGTGATTGCCGAAAATTTCCAGAAGCCAAAATGCCGAACACTGAACTGAATATTTGCTGTACTCTTACTTCGTATGCAGCTAAATTCTGCTTTGCCGGAGATTCTGCAAATCGGACGAATTTCATCCAGTTGGACGTCTGATCCGACTCCAGCTGGAAATAACGCAGTCCCTGTTGGATGCATTTCCGCAGGCAAATGCAGCATTCACCGGTTCCTTTGCACTTAGCACGCCGATTAATGGCCCGAAAACTGTCAGGGGCGGAATGGTTTCTCTGGCGTAAACGGCTTTATCTGCAAAAAATACTTTAAAGTTTTGCACGCAACAAATTCTAGTTTACACTGAAATTTCTGTGCAGTATCGAATTTCCCCGTATGTATCCAAATACAACTGCAATTAGTTTTATTCTGCACGGTCATTCGCCAACGTTGGAATATAAATAATCACTGGAATCTCATCCGTTTTGGGAGGTCATGTATGTACTCGCTCTTTGTACGGTATTTTCGAACCGTATACAAATAAATGTAGTATGCCATAAAAGTTTTATACTAACGTTATTCTATTACTATCTTGCTTTTATGATATTAGACTAACGAATAGAAACCAAATTCTAAAGTTTTAAAAGCCAGATTTTTTTAATTTTAGGTACTTGCATTCGCAAAAAAAACCCTATGGTTAGAGCCTTAGAGGTTACACTACTTCGATTTAAAAACAAATATTAATAACTATCAATACAGACAATATTAGTAATATATTAATAATCTGCCTGTCGCTGATATATATTAATAATCTGCCTAATAACCATTCTCACCAGCCTGGCCATGCTGAGGTACATCGAAATACAAAATCTGCGGGAGACTGGCCACGGAATACGGGAACACAGGTGCGTCTCGAACGCGTCTGGCATGGGGAAAACAGGGAAGATCTGTCCATTTCTGACACTGCTTGCAAACTGAAAAACGCAGCGAAGTAAAACATCTTATATCTTATGCTTGCAAATAATAAATGTATTATGATAGAAAACAACTACATAATACAACTCCAAGTAATTCACAACTGCGAAAAATTGCTTTTTAGTACGTAATAAATTACCAAATTGCAAAAATAATCAAGCAATTTTAAATTTGCAATATATCTCAGAAAAAAACTTGGGAATCGAAAATATCTAGCTACACTGCAACAGTGAGGTTTCAGTTAAAACTTAAAAGCAGCTGATAATTATATACAAAACCTTACAAATTTGCTCCAAGGGTTCGCAGCGCTGCGAAGAATGCATTGATGAGAATTCCAGACAGTCGATAACGTCAGACAATGTGAATTTTATCGAGTCAAGACAGGTTACAATGCAAATAAAACAACTTAACGAATTCCGAACCGTTGTCCCAAGCTTCGGAACAATTTATCAGATTCAAAATCTCTAACGTAGATATATGCCGGGTCGCCATAAGGAGTTCTTTTAAAGTCTTCTCTAGACAACTTCGTCTAGAGTAACCCTTTTGTGTTTTTCGATTTCTTCTTGGGAATTTTTGTGGATAAATAGTGAGCCCTGCCATTTCTGGTTCGAACCAGATTGGCAGGGACAAGTTGTTCATAGGAACTACAGATACACTCTCCAGTGTACGAACTGCCTTCGGTTCTCGCAGCATCTTTTCGTGACTTTTATTCCTCTCATTATTCCTTACTTACCTTCATACTGCTCGAGTCATACGTCGGAACCCATTCTTGCCTATCTAATGGAGTCGTCAGGACGCTGGAGCCTGTGCTGCGGGAGCGACTGCATGCGCTGTGAGGGGACATTCTGGGGCGTCTGAATGTTGTGCTTCGAGTGATCTGGGGGCTTGCCCTTATAACGCTTCGCGTTTGGCCCTTTTAACCAGTGATCTCGTCAGCGCGGCAATCGGTAAACCCCTAAATCCTGCTTTTATGGTAAATGCGCCCGAAGAACGTGGATCTGTGCTGTGGAGCCTTGTTGACTTCTGGAACTCTCACTGCGCGTTGGATCGTTTCATTTCATTGTTCATGTCGTTGGGGTATCGTGGAACGAACGTGGATCTCCCAGGCTCTGGATACGGATGGAGGAAGCGCGGATGTTTGCGGTCGGATTTTTCTGTTGTTACGCCCGAAGCAATCTGGGGGCTTGCCCTTACAACGCTCTGCGTTTGGCCCTTAACCAGCGAGCTCGTTGGTGTGGCACCTGTGGATTCTGGCTGCTTGTTTGTAGTTTTTTCTGTCGGTCTCTGTATTTGCTAGGTTCTCGAATGTCGTAAAATCATCTTAATCGTCAGTTGTTTTCGCTTATGTTGGTTTGAACATTTTCATGGTGTCTGAAATCTCTAAACACTGAAACAGATCCAAAAACACAGGCGATCCGATAGCTACGGCCTACGCAGTACGTAGTCGTGCGGTGTCATCCGAAAATACTTAATTACGAATCCAGCTGCTGCTAAAAAGCACAAGAATAGTAAATTCTACGAGGGAAGTATGAAGAACACCAAAAGTCTGAAACTAAGACGAATAATTATTGACTCCATAATATGATAATAATAACTTATTGAAAAACAAATCACAAAATTAATGTAAAACTATAACACACACTCAAATAGCTCCAAACTGCCATCCGGAGAAGGATACAAAATTGGCTTTGAACCAAGACAGCCGCCCTGAGGCGTCGACCGAGAGGCTACGAGTACAGTACACTACCACGGTGTAAAGGGTAGAACCTGGTGCTGAAAGTACTCGTAGCTGAAGTTAAGCTGTACAAAAATTCAGTACTTTTCGGCATGTTTTCGTCAAAGGCATCAAGTTGTAATTAAGAGCGCAAACGTGTGGCACGGCCTACAGCCTCAACCGCTTGGAGTATTTCAAAACGGATTGCACATTCTCTTATTAGTTTTTCATGCTCTCCATGCTCGTTATCGATTTGATATGAAATTATGGTTTTTGCATAAGTCGAATTATGAATATGAGTGAGCCTTATATAAGTCATAGCAGCAGTCGGAGTGAGTGCGATTGTAGGGCGCAGACAGACTGTCGTTACCGCGCTGCCTGCCTGGTCTCTATGTATACATGCCCGATTCAAACCACATTTCTACTACTTTACTCGAGTCAGATGTTTTTGGAATTTGGATAAACAAATTCCGAATTCAGAATCAGCGTAAAATTTTACCATGGCTTTCTGTCTGTAAAAAGTTTGTAGCCTTTAAGGATCGTCCGTAAATCACTGCCACACGTTTACAACTTGATGGCCGTTTTGCCCATTGTATTTCTTTTGTCTTTCGAGAAATGTTAACGAGGTGTGACGGCAAAAAAAGTACTGAATTTTTCGCCAGTTACTTTCAGCACCAGGTTCTACCCTTTACACCGTGACAGTACCATTGCGGAGGTTGATTATAATGATTATGCGTTCATACGGTATACCCACGATCAATAATTTGCTGTGTCCCGGCAATGATGATAAAAAAATTTCGGACACGGACACAGATGGCCGACACGGATGCTGTTGCGTGTGTGCCATGCTGCTGTGCCACAAAGCGTGCTGCGATTGCTTGAGCAGGTCGGCAAAACTCCTCGCCGCAAACGGGCATTCTGAGCATTTGCGTTGATGTTGATTCCGGTGGTCCGGATTATGCTCAAAGCTATGCTTATTCAGGAGCGTTTCGTTCGGAAACACGCCTGGACATATGGAACAACGGTAGTTGAGAAATCCGGTCTGGCACATAAAATCCATAGCGGCCGCTTGACTGGCTTTATCGGGCACGACAGACGTTTCGTTATGAACCTGCAAAACCGGTTCATAGCATACCGGAAACTATAAAAAATGCAGGTGTCCGTGTACCTACTATTCTGAGGTGCTGAAGCAACAGCGACCGACTTTCAAACTTCCTTTGGCAGAAGAAGCATACATCATCCAGAGCTTGAATATCCTCATCGGTGTGCATCGTCTCCAGATGGTCGGCCATATTCCGCGCTCGTTTCCCGCACACCAGACAAACTCCACTTGTCCGCAACCGAAGGTGGGCTTTCGATTTTTAAACGGTTCATTCTCTCCATCACTGTATCTGCCGCGTTGACTGGCCGTTTATCATCGACAGGTTCAATCGCTGGCGTCGATCGGCAACTTTCGATCGGTAAAACCGGCATTTCTCCGCCTGAAACACCAGATAACCGAATTAACTGATTTATTTTTGATTAACTGATTTATTTATTTTTTACGAGCTTATTCTTTAATACCGATTTATACTGCGACATAACAGTCAATCATTCCACTACAGCCATTACTGCACAATCAAGAATTAAAGAAACAACCAAAATCACAATTGTCAACAACTTTATTCTTTCCCGGCAAAGTTCCTAAAACCGCGGCCGCATTGCCTTTAATAATTGCAAGGCTAATGCGCTGCTTTAAAAACGCCGTGGATCTGCCTTCTCCGGATCTCTCCTTGATTTTCCGACCAAAAAAGCTGACCATTTCTCTGGCTCCTTCGCCGAGCACTCCGAGCGTTTCTACAGCAAAGGGTAAAACCAGAACTGATCGCCCAGATCTCGATAATTGTATCGTTTCCGGCATTCTGCTTGGTGTGCCGCTGCGCCCGCTGCCTTTGCAGACCGTTTAAGGTACGACTGTGCTAACGTGCCCGCAAAGGTGGCGTCCCATACCAGCTGCTTTCCCTCTCGAACCGGCACCAAGGTCAATCCGTCTGGACGCTTTCCATTGTCCCTGGATAACCCTACGGGCTCCAACTCGCAGGGAAAGCCCGCTGCTACGCATCCTCGTTCCAGTATATTGTTCAGTTCTGTGTGTTGGCTCCATCGACCTTTGCTGTACAGGCAGGATAATCCATGATGGCCATCGGGAGTTACCTGAAAGCCACATCCTGCGCATTCATGCGGTGCCACTACCGGCAAACCAAATCGTAATCCGATTGCAATTAGAACTTGTTCGTCATTCACCACCGTTCCCAAGCATGCTGCCGGTAGCGCGTGCAACCATGCCGCAGATTCTTTCTCAGACGCCGCTAATAGTGCTGCCATTTCCTGCGGCTTACCACTGGCCATTGCTTGTAGGCGTAGCTGCGAGTATGCACGTTCCACGACTGGCCAATCCCAGCTTTTCTGGTATTTCCTTAAATTTTCGGAGGGCAATTCGCACTGATACGTCCTAACCCACTTGTCCGTAGCCTGATCCAGACCCGATATTCGGTCGACTGGGAGCATTTCCAGGCACACTGGCAAAACCGAGGACGCTGAGGCGATAAACGCCGATAAAGCTAGCACCTCTGCTCGCCGCATTCCCAGGCCTCCCCGGCCGACCGGAAGAGTCATCTGTATCCAATTCTTGTCATCGATATGGGCATTGACAATGGAGGTAACCGCACCCCGCATTAAGTCGTCGAATTAACGCAGAACCAAGGGATGTTCGTAGCACTGGCTGCTGCGTTAGGGTATGCATTAATTTTGGCACGCTGAGACAGTTTCGGAGCAGATACAGAACTTGTTGGGATGGCAGCAGTTTTAGTCTTTTCACTAGTTTCTCTATCAGTTGAATTTTATTTTTCAAAAAGGATGGCACTGCGATCACGTTGACAGGTGCTCCCAATAGCGTTAGGTTTTCGCTCTCCAAAATCTCAAAATCTGGCCATTCCCAAACCAAACGATGCTTGGCGGCCGCTCGCTCTTCTTCATTTCCGTCGAAGAAGAAAGCTTCACATTTACTGTAGTTTAGCATAAGGCCAATCTTTCTCCCTTCTTCCTCTATTGTTCGGATATCTGCCATTACTTCTTCAATCAGTCCCGCCAGAGTTACGTCATCCAAAAAGCCGGCTTTAAACTGGCTTATTAACTTGCGTAGCAATGGAAATGTCCCCAGGCAGTATGCTAACGGTCCTCCTGGATCGCCCTGCTGTACGCCGCTTTCCGAAGCAATGACGGTATCCTGACAGGCCAGATGGGACACGGGTACGTAAGACTGGTCGAAGTAGGGATGATACACTGGTATGATCGACTGCACTGCTTCCAACACTGCGCTTCTACTGATCATATTGAAGGCGTTTTTGAAGTCAAGTTTGACCATCACACGCGTTCCTCCGTGGTCAGTTTCCAAGTAAGTTCGCGCTGCATGTACAACAGCCTCCGCGCCTCCTTTCGTGCCATATCCCAGTTGAATGGGGCGGAATAGTGCACCTAATTGTTCCTGACACCTTGCGCTAACAATTTTCGAAGCTACTCTGCGTAACACCTCACCAACTGCGATGGGGCGGATTCCTCCCGTAGGTTTTTTTAAAGGGATTAAATTAGCACCAAACAAAAATGGTCGCACTTCAGTTGGAACTTTGCCATTGAGTACAATGTCCATTAGACTCGTCATCGCCAGACACAGCTCACTTTCCACATCGTCCCGGCGATTCAACAAGTCTTTTAAGTGCTGCGGCTTCATTCCCGTGAACCCTCCCGCAGAGCCAGCAGGCATATTAAAAACGGCGTCCAGTAACTCAGTAGGAGAAACACGCGGTACTGCTGGTGGCACTGGGGCAAGAGTGGGAAAAATCTCATCGATCGACCGCTGGGGATGCTTATCTCTTAATGCAGCTACGGTTTCATCATTCATCTCCGCTATGGTTTCTTCGGAGGAAAGAAATTTCACAATATCCTTAGTCCGCCCATTTTGAAACATCTGAGCCACGCGTTAACGAAGCTGCTCTGTGTCATCCATTCTCTTTCCCTTGTTTCCCTGTGGCGCTTTGCGAGTTGAACGACGACTGGGGCGGTCGGTATCTGTATTGCCCTCTTCCATCGCATGGAAATTCTTTTTGACAATACTGCTCAGAGATTCCTTCCGAAGAGCTTTCGACTCGGGCAATGCCAGGGCGAACCTAGAAAAACTAAGCACTGCGGACCAGGACGCCACATCATTCTGCTGCACACAGCGACGGACTCTCTTCAAAAATTCCGCCGTACAAAGGTGCTTGGCTGCTTTGGGAATCCTAGCAGAGATCTTCACACGTGGTCCCGTTAGCAGTTCCTGAAGGCAAGTCACAGGTGGAGGTTGTTTGGGAGCGTTCTGCCCATCTTGACTGGCGACGTGGTCCTTGGAGGCTTTGAACCGCATGTCCAAAGAACCATCCTTCTTTCGTCGTAGCTGAGACTGGCCGCTTGTCGCCATGAGAATAAAATGAAAGAAAAAGCGGCAGTCCGTGTCCAGGAAGCAATGAGAACGAAACAGCGTGCGAGAAACTTACTGGGTCTTCGTTGGTGGTCGCTGGATGTCTGCGGGACAGCTGCCACCACACAGCCTCTGGCGAACCCCAGTCTACCAGACTCAGGTCCCGCAGCCACCCTCCATACTGAACGGCGGGAAATTTGCCATTCAGGGGCAATATTTATAAGCCCAATCAGATGCAGCAATCAAGGAAGATTAATTTAATCAAAATATTAATTTTATAGGAAGAAAAAATGTACTGCCCTACGAGTTTTCCGTACTTGTTAGGTTAGTCAGTGGTTGAGGAACAATTACAAACATGTCATAGAAACTATACGTAGGCGAACTATACGATTTATTTATTATTAACTGATTTTTTTTATTTATTTTTTTTGGCCTGACATATTTAATAATTTACAATGCAATGCGCCTCTGCGCGCCGAATTTTAAGCGTGAGTTCAAAGTTCAAACGAACGGCCTAGAAGCCGGCACAGCAGTTCTTTTTGAACGAGTGTTTAAAGGCATGAGGGGAGTTGCAATTGGTATTCCCGCTTGTGCGCATATTGTTTATTGTTTATTATACGGCAGGCAGGTAACCCATTAAAGGCTAGGATCGAAATCTAGCTGGGAATTTAAACCTGGCTAAATAACAGGCATCATAATGAAATTAGAGCAAAACCCATTAATACAAGAGAAGGATTAAGAAAAGGAAGGCAATCAAGTAATGATAACATGCTTCAGTGCATTACGAAAAACAGCGAGTGAACTGCTACTAAGAATGCCGTTGCCGGCCTCGGTTAGCTGGCTCATAACGTTGTTCAGCCTCCACCGTTCATATGTATACGCTTTTTCGCGCACCCTATAACTTTTTTTGCATTATACATGTATTATGACAATTTTTTTGCGACATGGGGATGTGTGCGTAAAATAACACAGACTGACGTAAAATCGCTTGTGCATGCAACATGCGGTTGGACGGTTCCATTGTTGTGCGTGGAAATACGATTTGAACAGGTTTGAACGATACGATACTATTTCAAAACGTTTGAATACAAGAAGGTGCAAGCAGTCCTATTATCGACCGACATTCTGCAAATTTTGCGGGGAAAAGAGAAAAAGCCAAAGATAATAATAATTATAGTTCGAGATAGATAATCGAGACTTCAAAGTAAATATCCGAGATATGGACGCAGCAAAGAACTTTTGAATTTTTTTAGCAGAGCATCACGGAGATGAATAAGCGAAATAATAAGTACAGTACATGTATAAATCTACAAACTTACAAATTAGCTCCAAGGTTTCACAGCGCGGTAGAGCAGTCATGGCTGTGGGTTCCAAGATAGTGCTGTCGGGAAACACTCTTATTTTGTCTCTCTCCGCACTCGCAGTACCAGTCAACAACGTTAACGGTAACGAAGTATTTCAAGTTAAGTATACGCTCGGTACTCGGTGCTCTCAAGTTAAGTATCAAGCACAATACAGGAAGTTGGAAACATAGCTGAATATCGTCGAAATAATCTTTATTCACCTTTGGTATAACGTACAATTAAACACTTTAAAACATCGCAAAAGTTTTTTACAACATTAAGATTTCATTAAACTTTTCCGCTCCTTCCATCGTCCCCATAACTGATGCCGCATTTCCCCGCTGTATCTCCAGCGATAATCTTTGACGTAAAAACTCATGGGAGCGCGCTTCGCCTGTGTGTTGTTTCAGTCGCTTGCCAAGTTCTTTAATAATCGCAATGGCCGACGGTCCCCATGGTCCCATTGTTTCGAAGGCGATTGGCGCAAAAATGTATCTGCCACTCAAATACAAATAGAATCTTGACTTTTTTCTTCTGCCTCCATTGCAATCGCACCTGCGTTGGCTGCTGATGAGTTAACGTGTGAAGGCGCGACAGTGTCCACGCAAGTAACGTCCCAAGCTAAACACATCCCTCTCTGCCAGGCGAAGGTTGTACAGCCATCGGGCCGCCGTTCGGACGTGTGCGACGTGCCACGTGGCTCCAACTTCGCCGGAATCCCAGCCGAGACACAAGATCGACAGACAATACTGTTCAGTGCTCCGTGACGTGGGTGTCTGCCAGCAGAAAACGCACAGGACAACCCATGATGCCCATATTTGTCGACATGCTTGTGACACTTCATACATTCGTGAGGCTCGCATATAGCAATTCCCAATCTCAGGCCCACGGAGATTTTTAAAGTGTCATCATCTAGGAGATTGCCAATGTGAGAGGAAGGCAGTGCATTTAGCCAAATGCCGGCTTCTGGTTTAGACTGTGCGAGAAGCCGCGCTTTGTTCACTTTATCGTCCCGGAAAACATCTAGCAGCGTGGATAAAGATACATTACAGAGAGGAATATCCCAGGCCTTCTGTTGTCTGCGGAAGTTTGGTTCTGGGAATTCCGGTTGGTTGGACTTCTGTTTCCACAGTTCGAGGGCTTCTGTAAATACGACGGGCGCACGAATTGGAAGCATTTTCGATACTAAATCGGATACGGAGTGAATCGAAGCCAAATAGGCTGGGAGTGCTAATTCCTCCGACCGACGTATGCCGATGCCGCCTCTGCTAACGGGAAGACTAGCCTGTCGCCAGCAAGGGTAGTCGTCGTGACTAGTACGTACGTTGCACAGCGTTTGGAAACAGGAGCGCAGCATCTCGTCTATTTCATATAACTTCAGCGGGTACCTCCAGGCGTTGCAGCATCTCAGCATGTAAACGACTTTCGGCGCGCCAAGGCAATGTTTGAGGAGATACAGTGCATGGTGACGCGGCAGAATTTGCAACCTTTCACATACGCTGACCAGTGTAGCTGCCTTTTCGGTAAGCGATGAGCCAATCGCGTCGTCCAGCACGGGGGCCCCGAGCAGTGTAAGAGTAGAACTGGACACAATGCGCAGCTGTGGATGTCGGGCAGCAAAATTATTAAGCACTTCTTGCTGCATACTTTGAGTCCCACCTGAAACAAATAACTCACACTTGCTAATATTGATGTCAAGACCAATGGAGTGTGCATCCGCAATGACTCGGGCAAAGCAGTCAAGCACATTCGCAGGAGATCCGCCTAAAGTTCCGTCGTCAAGAAACCAGGCGTTGAGCTCGGTGGATAACGCTCGGACTAGGAGGTGTAGAACGAGACAAAACAGTAATGGGCCCAAAGGATCTCCCTGCTGCACACCGGATTCCGATGACAATATGTGTTCTCCCACGAAGAGGGACGAATAATATCCATATGCTGACAGAACGAATGCACTGTATTCCGGGAAGTGTGTGTCCACGACTTTCAGCACGGCTTCCCTGGAAACGGTGTTGAACGCATTCCTGAAATCGATTTTCAATAGCGCTTTTGTCGATTCAGGGTCGGATTCCAAAAACTGTCTGGTTGCATGTACTATGGCTTCAGCTCCGCCACGTACGTTAAATCCCATCTGTACTGGAGATAAAATGGCGAAATAATCGGGTCCGGAGAAGTAGCCCAGAACTGCTAGCAAGATTACAGTCAGTGTCAGATACAAAATCCAAAATTCAGACCCAAGTGCATGTGCTTATCTACGTACGACAGCTACCAATAGCGAATTTTAGATTTCACAAAACAAGTTCCGTCTAGTTCGACGTTCGGGTAGAAGTTGGCGTTACGGGTTGATTTACGTCCGTTCGCGACGTAAGGCACCGTAACCCAACGTCGTTGGCTGACGCGTAAAAACTATCTGCCTTACGTGGATCTGTGCAACGGCTCAGCCATATGTCTGAGCGAGAAGGCAGCGTATGCTGCCTGTGGATCTTTTTTGTGTGCTCTAACCGCCTCCCCGCGAGAAGGTTGGTCACGCTCTCGGCATCCGTCGAACTTTTCCGGTTTGGCCTATTAACCGCTCTTACGTTTACAGATTACTGAGTAACTTATACTACAACATCAACGGCATTTAGTGCAAATGCATGTTAGTGCAAATTTCAAGGGGTACTAAAAGTGCCAGTGTCGGCAGAGCTAGGTCAAAATAATGTTATCTGTACGGGTAAATAATGTTCGACCACCTGTGTCATAAGTGCTGTGCTTTTTAAGACCGTTGAAAGAGTGTGTTGTGTATACAGAAAGAATAGTTTGTGCAAGTTTTCCTTACCTGAAAAAATCACTTATATAAATCACTGATCATATAAATCACTTAATATTTCGTTACTTACGTTACTTATATAGATTTACAATGTACATACATCACATTAAAAAATTGTCAACGGTAAGGAGTAACGAACCGACACTAAGTGGACACCGGAACCGAGTTTCAGTAATAATATTCAGTATCACCAAAAAAATGAAATACCGCACAACCCAGACTCTTCTCTGTTCAAATCCTGGGCTGAGCAGCGGTTGACGGTAATGCTTTGCCTAGCATTCAATAGCAGAGTAGTTACAACAAGAAACGAAAACAAGAACACACGTTGCATCGAAGACAGTGAATTGTTTTCATGTGTGCTTCCCGGTCGCCGGAAGAGCTCTGTCGCACGTGGTTGGCCGGTGGACTGGTGCGCTGCCCTATATATGGCCCCCATCGTCATTCGCGCCTTCTCTCCAGCGGCCGTTGTATACAGCTTACATCAAACACAGCCGATACATTCTACATAGGTTACGTGATAGAAAATCCACGGAACTGTCAATTAACAGCGTGCGTACGAACGCAATACGGTACTACCAACGAGACTCAGCGAGAACGCTGCCGGTTTCTATTAGGGAATTTTAGATTTCACATGGCTTAGGCTCCGTTCACTAGAAACTACCGCGTCAGGTAAACAGTACGTTAGCAGACTAAACGGCGTTTAAAATGCTTGTACGGATGCCCACTTGCAGTGACGTACAGCTGGAAAAATAAATTGAATCGAGAGTACTGATTTCTGAAATACTGAAACTGCAGTCGTTTCCGGTCTAAAACAGGTACCGAACTGAATCAGAACCGATAGCTAAGCCTCACGGAATTAATGTCTGCCGCTCGGATGCCGAAGCCCTCTCTGGATGCCGGATTGTGTCGTGTGTCTTCAGGGAAATCTGCCACAAAAACCGCAGATGGCATTCTTCGCATTCATACTGGAAATCCTCAAAGGCTGTTCGAAGGCGCGGCCTGATATGTCTGGGGTGCGGACTGGCCGGCAGACCGGCCGCTATTCTTTCCGTACATTCGTTTCTGTTCTTTTCCTGAAGATCGCCGATATGCTTCCTGCGCATGTGTGTTAACAAAGTGTATTTACTGGCATACATCTTGTCGCACTGACTGCACTGCATAGGCACTTTCGCCGGCGACAATTTCAGCTTCTTCCCCAAGTGCACGGTGCGTCGATGGAGCCAAAGGGCTTGATAATTGTTGAACTGCTTCAAACAAACATCACACACGCGTGATTTAGAGCCAGGTGGCCGTCCACGGCGCACTGTTTTGCTCCTTGGAGTCATCGTCGTTTCACCCGATGGGTCCGCATTGTTGTGGCACGTCACCATATGTTCGTCAAGTTTGTCCTTTCCGCAACAAGCAGTCTGACATATGCTGCACGCCATCAAGCGCGTGGGGTCATGGTGCATCAGATAATGGATGTTGAGAAGCGGATAGGTGGACAGGCTCTTAGCGCACACCGGACATGGGTATTTCCCGTTAACTCTGTGGTCCACGACATGACTGTTAAGCAGACTGAAAGTCCCGAACACCCTAGCGCAGTACCAGCACTGCAAGCTTTTACGTTGAACCTCAGTGTGGAACTCCAACGTCCGCTGAGTGCTGAACCGCTCTCCACAATCCGGACGCTTGTGCTTCCAGGTCTTCGTGGTGCGCTGCATCGCGGCCGGATGCTTTTGGATATCCTTGTCGGTGTGCATCTTCCCCAAATGGTAGGCCATATTCAACACTCGCTTCCCGCAAACCGGACATATTCCTCTTTTCCGCAATTGAAGTGGGGCTATCGATTTTAGTCGGTTCATTTTCTCTATCGGTGCATCTGCCGCGTTTACTGCACCTTCATCCTCGACAGGTTCAATCGACGGCGTCAATCGACAACTACCGTCCGGCAACACCGGCATGTCTCCGCCTGCAACACCCGATAACTGAGATGACCGACTCAGATAAAAGCTATCTAACTGCCAGCAATAAACCTAGAATCCGTGACCTTTGAACGTTCGCAGTTTACACCGCATAAACGCTGAACATGCGTGATGTACATGATTATTCGGAAACTGGCGCATGCAGTAAAGTAAACAACTGCGCTTTCTTTGGCCGTAAAGCTTAAGGCTGTATAAAATAATTATAATTAAATAGAGTTTTAATTTATAATACACGTTCCCGCGCAAATTTTTAAGCGAGAATTCAAACGAACGGTCTAGAAGCCGACACCAAACGACCATAATTATTATTAAGAGAGGATGCCTCTCTGACAAGCGTATACAAATCATTTACCTACAACTACAAGGTGTCTTGTAAACGTCTTGTAAAACGTCTTGTAAAACGTTGCTTAACGTCTTGCAAAACAGGAACTTATTCAAAATGGAATTACTTCTGTCGTTTCATGTTCACCTGTTTTGTCAGTCCCCGCATCATCGCTACCCACAACACCGGTATTAGCTTCCGGTTCAACTGAGACGACTGGCGTTACGACAGCGGCTATCTCCTGCGCATTAACAACCGCTATATCGCCCGGCAAATTGACGGCGGAATCTTTGTCTGGCGGCAAGACCTTGCGCACAGGGATGGATAGCTTTCTGCGCTTTTGCGCACGTGCATCTAGAATAAACAAAGAGTCGGTCTCACTAGTTTCGAAGCGAAGCTAGCTACGGTAAGGGGCTAAAGTGACGGCGACGGTGACGGCCGCTAAACCGTACGAGGTGGTTATTTCACCGAGCCTAACTAACTCCACGCTAACTATTTTACCGAGGCGAAGATGAAATTTTCACCGGATCATAGAGCCCGTCAGATATGCAGTGGGCCACATACATCGTTAAACAGCTCGTGGAGCCACCTCGCTAGTTGGAGCTCTATTGCAAGTTTGCCGCTTCGCTTCGGAAACTGCGACCCGCTGAAAGTGTTACGACGTATTTGGTAGAACGAAACAGTATGAGATGATGTAATGTCATGGCCAAACCGGCCGGTCAACAGATCCTACATAGCGGTAATTTTAATTGTCAATTCTCGATGTATGTTTCTAGTACTTACAACTGAGCAAGTAATGGTTTTTTTAAAAATTTAAGTGCTTCCTTCATAGGCCACACACCTGAAATCGTGGAATCGGAAGCTCGAGTGCTGTGATTTTCCTTATCTTTTAGGGACGCACCATTCTCGGTAGATTCGGAGTGCGGTTCATTATGATTATGCATCAACCGGACTGTATTAACGGGTCGTCCCGAACCATCTCTCGGTACGATAATGGGCCGAAGGTGGGTTCTCGTCCTAACAAGGATTTTCCACGTGGAAGACGGATCCTCGTGGTCATCACCACCAATATGACTGGCTGCTATTACGTTGTCGCCTGCTTGTTGAGCGTTCAACCGCACAGGACAGCCGATATCTTGGCAATAAATTAGCGAGTACGCCACCTTCAGTTCATCGCCCGGCAAAATCGCTTTCGTTGAAACAAATAACACATGAGTTCGTGTGGGGGAAATAGCATCCGGATCGGATAGCAATGGAGATGTTTCTTTAACCTACAGTGGAGTGCATACCGAGACAAACTACTCTGGTTAAAATCAAAGACCACGTACAATCAAAACCAAGTATCATACTGTACGAGTACTTGATCTGTAAACTATCTGTATATTTGCTACGTACTTCGAATGCAGCCAAATTTTGCTCCTCTGGAGTTGCTGCAAATCTAACAAATTTCATCCAGTTGGAAGTCTTATCCGATTCCAGCTGGAAATAATGCAGTCGTTTTGTCGTTGGCTTTCCGCAGGCAAACGCCACATCCGCCGATTTACTTGTACTGAGTTCACCGATTAATGGACCGAAAACTGTCATACGCGGAATGGTTTCCTTGGCGAAAACCGCTTTGCCTAATAAAACGGCGTGGTGTGCTCTTCTGAGTCTCTCAAACCACGATATGTTTTGGATTTATATTATTATATAACTTTATATCTAGGTTCTAGCGTAATTAATCACATTTCCCACGTATTTTATCGAATACATTATTAAGTTTTGTTTTTCTTCGTTGCAAGATCCTTGGACATACACCTATAATTCTCAGTTGCTTATTTTTTCAAATTAAGAAACGGTTCCAACAGGTAACCTCTAAAATTTTCCTTTCGAATGATCAATCTTTCCCTCTTATTTTATATTTAAAAAAATTTATTAAAGGTATTTGTACCATTTAAGGCCATGGCTAGTTCGGCTTTATTCATAACAGGCCATTTTGCAGAAGTAAGGCGCTTTACAGATTGAAGACTGCTCTATCCGATGGTAAAAACATTGAAGTGATAAAAATCCAGGGTTATGAAATATAAATTTTTTAAGTTAGCTGCCTTAACTGAGTAACGATGCTAGCAGTGACTGGCCCGGCTCACCATTACGAACGCATATGCAAGTTAGCGCACCTGCGATGAAATCAATGGAGAGCACAGAATCGGGCTACGCATCTTTTGTTCTACTGCCAGCCATAACACAGCACTGGTCAGCGGAATCAAAGCAAACACCGAAAGACAATAGATTTTGATCACACTCAAGTGTGGTAAGAAGCGGGCAATGGCTGTCTGGATAGTCACTATGGTTTGATATGTGTGGTGGGCTGAAACAGTCAACATGCCCATGAGTGATATAAACTTGCATGAACTTTTGAAGGCTACCGTTCAAATTGCACCAGATAAAGTTTGAAAACTAACTCCTAATTCAGGCGATCTAACATAATTTTTAAACTTGATGCATTGGGTGTGGAAATGCCTTAGAAGTATAATTGCGAGAGCGATTTTGAAAAAAAATGTTTTAACTCAAGTTATTTACGAAAATCGAAACCCTAAATGTGTTTTTTTAAGTTTGTGAAGTTTACAAAATTTTTTCAAAAAAAGCTCTAACAAGGTGCAGGAGGACTACGTTTACGATTTTCTGGGTGGTCTATCTAAAATTCTGTGTGGTTGCCTGAAGACTAGTTAATTTTTTAGCGTGATTTATTCAGTTCACATTTTAAACTGTGTGTTTAAAGCCAATCTTTCCGGTTTTAAGTTGTGAATTTTTCTCAATTTAAACTGGATATAACAAAGTATCAAAAAAGAAAATACGATTTCAAGAAACTTAAAAAACCGACCTTCTTCATCTGAATAAAGCCAAACTAGCCATGGCCTTAAGCGAAACTCACTGTGCAATTGTAATTCGTAATTTATCTGTAGTTTTTCTATTGGTGACCTCACCAGACTGGCCATGTTGAGGCACATCCAAGTACAAAACGTTGGGAAGGCTTGCCACAGAAATGACAGAATACGGCACTGCAGCAGCATCTCGTACGCGTTTGGCATGCAAAAAGCATGGGACATGCGTCCATTTCTTACACAGCTCGCAAACTAAAAATTGCAGCAAAATAAAGCAAACGACGATTAAAAGCCAATCAAAACGTCAGAGTAGGTAGCTGTGAAACACCAATGCATATTCCCGATAAAGGACGCAACAGGGACACTCAGCAGAGCCTCCCAGAGATATATAAGCGAAGTAATAACTACGTATACATGTATAATTCTACAAACTTACAAATTAGCTCCAAGGGGTCACAGCGCGGCGGAACGAACATGACTGTGGAAAGTGCTGTCAGGATAAGCTCTTGTTCTGTCCCCGCAGTGCCATGCAGTCCGCAATGAAGTTAGTACACTAAATTAAGTTAGTACACGCTCGATAGTCGATAGACTCGATACTCTTCGTATCCGCCACAGTCACGGCCGATACGGGCCGAGAGCGCAATAATATCCATCATGCTAAAGGAAAGCTGGACCATAGCTGATATCGTCGGAACAGTCGGTGGCGGAAAAGCAGTCCCGAACTTCAGCAAGGCTAGAAAGATTATTGTCAGACTCAAAATCCAATATTCAGATCCAAAGTGCATGTGCACAATCTACGATAGCTACGAATAAAAACCGGCAGGGTATGTACCTCCTCTTTGAGTTGCGGTGGTAGTACCGTACAAGTACGGCGTACGTACAGACGCTGTTTTCGGAAAGTTCCGTGGATTTCGCACCATGTACCTGTGGCTGTGTTTGATATAAGCTGTATGCAATGGCCGGGAGAAGAAGGCCCGATTGGCATTGTGGATCGTATGGGCAGCACAGTAGTCTGCCGGCCAATCAGGGTCGAAAAAGCTCTTCCGGCGACTTGGAAAACATAGATGAAAATTAATGTTTCTGCTTTAAGTTTGTTTTTCGTTTCCTCTTATAACTACTATGCTGCTACATTAACGTGATGAGTGGCCATCACATACATAGCAGGGGCAGGCCGCAGATTTAGTCCCTTATATAAGAATGTGCAGTTACATACTTACGGCTCGGGTACCGGCAGTTTGTTGCAGTCATATAGATATTGCACGGGGTCGATTACCTATACACTGTGCACATGTATTAAGTAAGTACATTAATTTTACATTTGCAGACTCTTTCTTTCTTTTCCCATACAAGTCGAAGCCGTTGTTCTTTCACCTATATCCTATCTCACAATCTTTGATACTTGGTTTATGTACTGCTATAAAAGCCAAATTACAAGCAGGTAAGATATCAACTTGAACTGATAAACACAAATCATGACGGACGGACGACAGCAGACAGCCGGTGGTCAGCCCGGGGCTCAAACATAGAAACGTCTGGTTGCGCGGCATTTTAATTTGCCTGGTGGTACATCAAGTACTTATTATAGTGTGAGAAGGACTGGTAACCAACCGTTTGACGTTATCACTCTCGCATACACAGGAGGGCGGCTGCCATGGTGACAGATGCGCGTTTTTTACGGTTTTTGTCAGTTTTCTCAGCAGATTTCTATTTCCACCCCCCGAAATTGGGATTTTAATATTTAATATGATCTAATAAAATCTCAGAGAGCCTTTTATGAGAAAGAAACTTCAGAATATCTTCTAAACGAGACTACACAGTCTGTGGGACGATGGTAAGGATTAGCACAGCAGCGCTTTCTGTATGCGACAGTGATGACGTAGTCGACTGTTGCGGAGTCCGTTCCCAGTCATTCTAGCTATAGTACAGTAAGTTCTTGGGTACATGCATGTAACTGATTTCGGGCGTGCGATGTAGGCTTTTATTTTCAGTGTTGGTTCTCACCATTGACAAATTTTTCAACGAGATTTTTAAGTATACCGTAATGCAAATTTGCAAGAACGTTTTCTTCTGCACCTAAAACAGATACGTAATGTACTTTTTTCAGTGCATACAAAAGACACTGCGGTTACGTCACACAGAACAATAATAATTTAAAATGTAGTTCAGGTTTTCTAGACGCAGTTTCCTAAATATCTGTACACGTAAGAACGGTTTAAAACGACATTAAAAAGGTCGACGCGGGATACAGAAACTGCAGTCGTTTCCGGTCTTAAATCGACACGTTGTGCTTCCCGTCGCTGCACTTGTTTCGTGCACACTGCTGCGGCGCGCTCTTGTGAAGCGAATCAATAGTTCCATAAACCCTCTTAAACTGAGTAATGACCTTTATCCGACACTGTACCTGCGAATTTGCAATCATAGATTTTTGGGGCGACACGAAGCATCACTCCCAGCATTGCGCGTTGCTACCAGTTATTACTGCATATCATCAAATTCCTCAATCTAGGCAAATCCGGAGGCATTTTTCAGAACCACCTCATTACATATACTCTGTAGCGCAAAAAATCCAGTCATTTTCTATGTCAAACAGAAAATTAGTACAAAGATTTCGCAGAACTAATCGCACGCCCGCCAAGAATTATTGACTGCTGCTTGACGGCTGACCGTATTGGCGGGAAGACCGGCCGCTACCTTGTCCGCGTGATCTCTGGTTAACTTCTCTTTGGCGCTGCCGGTACGCACCCGGCGCATGTGCTTCTTCCAGCTTCATTGATCGGCATACATCGTGACGCAGAGACTTCATGCTCACTCTCGCTGGCATTTTTCCTCCTCTTTCCCAAACGCAAGCCACGATCATATACCCTTTGTTAAAGTGTTGTTTGTCGATGCATGACGCAGTGTTCTGCTCCTCGTCGCTCCATTTGTTTGGTTTGCACTACTGTCCAACGTCGCCATATGCGCGTCCAGCTTGTCTTCACCACAACAATTTATCTGGCGCATACTGCGCGCCTTCGAGCGCAGCGTTTCACGGCACGCCTGATAATGAACATTGACTCGTGCATAACTGGGCAAGATCTTATCACATGCCGGACAAGGATATCCCCCGTTAACCTTGTGCTCCACGACATGACAGCTAAGCAGTCTGACTGTACGGATTATCTTGGCACAGTAGTTTGTGCTGTATCCACACATGGGTGTTGAGATGGGAATTCTGTCCGAATTTCTGCCGACACTCCGGACACTGGAACTGCCATCCTTCCATGATCAGTTTCAACGCTTCCGGTGGTGGCTTTCCATGTGGTGACGGGCCCAGTTTCCTAACGCGGCACCGCACAGAAGACAGAAATGTCCTTCTGTCCGGAACGACACAGCGTGCTCCGATGTGTGTTTGACCAGTTCGGCGAAACTTGCCGTCACAAAAGGGCATTCTGAACACTGTTCTTCATGCTGATCAGTGACAGTATCAGCAGAGTTACCATGCATAAAACTGTGCACATCCAGGAGCGTTTTACTGGGTAACGTTTTGCAGCATTTGGTGCAACGGTAATTTAGGAACCCTGTTTGACGCATGAATTCCACAGCCACAGCTTGACTGGCTTCATCGGGCCAAGCCGCTGCTGCGGAATGGACCTGCAAAAGTTAGCCTTTCCAAAATCTAATTTTGAGCAACAAAAGTTGCAATCTGTTTATGTGCTTACCCGTCTAAAATGAGTGCGAAATGAGGAGCGATTTGCGAACTTCCGATGACAGAAGAAACACGCATCATCCACAGCTCGGATGTCCTCGTCGGTGTGCATCGAGTCCAGATGGACGGGCATGTTCGCCGCACACCAAACATGCTCCAGTTTTCCGCAGCTCGAGGTGGGCTCGTGATTTTAACCTGTTCATTTTCAGTATCGCTCCATCGGAGGCTTCGCCGGAACTGTCATCTGGCGCGACCAGCGCGTTGGGTTCCGCAATTTCTTCGTCTAATATAACAGATCGCAGATTCGAACTCATTCACAGCGAAAAAAACCGTCTCTCACCTGTGTTATCGTTTCCCATGTCATCGAAAACCACTTCATCGCTATTAACTTCCGGTTCAACCGAACCGGCTGCCGTTTCGGCAGCATCTATCCCATGCGCGTTAACAGCCGCTATATCGCCTGACAAATTCTCAGCAGGATCTTCATCGGACGGCAAGGATCCGGACGGATGGGGATGGATAACTTTCTGCGCTTTCGCGCATTTGCACCTGCGAGATACAATAGGTAGGTCTCAATTTCAAAGGGGAACTAGTTACCGTACGGCTGCTAAACCGCAAGACGTGGCTGTTCGAGACTGGCATCGGGTAACATTTTTTTATCCTAATCCTATCCGAATTTTAAAAACAATGTGAAAATGCGCAAAATTAACAATTTAAATGATTTTATTGGTATAAAGTTGGGACACGCTGTCATTTATCCGACCCTATCCGAGTGCTACGGCAAATTATTCTTATTCTTATAACATTTCGTATAATTATCTTTTATTCTATCCGAAATTCGGATTCGGATAGGACAAAATCGGATATTCTTATCCGATGCCCATCTCTAGTGGCCATATGCATGTGCGGTTTAAGAAACCGGCTCGCGAGGAAGAGCACGTAGATTCGCTTCGAAAAATCACCCTAACTGAAATATAATCACATAATTATATGGCAGAGCGAAATGGTAATTAATGAAAGGTGACCAAACCGGCCGGTCAACGGAGTTTGTAAGCACTGGATATACAGAGTAATCAGACATATAGAGATACGTATCTATTACGAAATCTTTAGGTAACAAAATATTTTATGATTGGTCACCCGCAATTCTGTTCAGAATAGAAACCCTTCGCATACCCGAGTTGGTGGACACCCGACCGCTATGATTGTGCTTGTTTTCTGGAAACGGTGCACCGGCCTGGGTCGATTTAAACTCCGGTTCACGATGATTTTGCATCAAGTAGACCATATTAAAGATCGGCGAATTGTTAATGGTGGGCGTTGTTGTACGGCACAGTACACTGGTTGAAAGGTCTGGTGCCACATGGTTTTCCCACGTAGAGGAAGGATCTTGATTATGATTAGTATATGATTAGTATTGGTACGTACCAATATGGCTGGCTGCCGTTACATTATCGCCTGCCTTTTGCACCTGCGACCAACGACGGCAGCCGAGACTTTGAAAATAAACCAGGGAGTAGGCCACCTTCAGTTCATCACCCGGCAGAATCGTTTTCGTTGTAACAAATGCCACGTGAGTTCGTGTGGGGGAAGCAGAATCCGGATCGGACACCAATGGAGATGTCTCATGGACCTAGGTACAGAAAGCATACGGTAGAAAATCTTCCAGGTTGAATTGCTTATAATTGTACCCATCGCCTGGTTCGACTACGCATTCTCAAGCACATAGACTGGAAAAACATGGGGTACCATACATACGCCGGGTACTGGATTTCGAAAATTTTACATAGGTTCTAAACCTCTTTGATTTTAGCTAATGGTCACTTCCTTAAATTAGCCGGTAAATTATTTTTGAAAACTTAAAATTCAACCTTTTCTGAACATCTGAACAAAACCATTGCGTAAGAATTCCATTGCGTTGCCCTTTGGCTTTAAGCGAATAAATGTGTCTCTGAAAAGCACAGTACTGTACATAAAACATAGTAACAATTATTCAACGTTCAAGTTCAGTGATATAGGGCGTACGTCTTAATAATTATGTTTAATTAGTTTTACCGGAGCTTCACGGAGGGGAATATGCTAAATAGAAAGTACCTGTTAACCGAATATTCTACATAATTTAACATAAAACGTACAAATTAAATCCAAGGGTACGCAGCGCGTCGGAGGAGGCATAGCTGTGCAGAATACTCTTCGACTCCGAATACTGCGTAGTCCCAGTGCGTAACCAAATCAGCGTACGCAGCTGAATCTTTGAAATTAGTTAAACCCGTCGCAGTCGCGTTGAACGTAATAAACGGTGGTATTAATTACTTTTAAAGGAGAGCTGGGAATTGCGAGGATCGGCAGAAAAGTCGGTTCCGGAAAAAGAGGCCCGCCCTTTGGAAAGTCTACTGGACAGATTAGCATCGGATCTGAAATCAAAACAATTCTTGAAACTAAGGAGTGCACAAGCTACAACAACGTATGCGCACCGTAGTTCCAAAGAAACTGGTGATACTGTGCGCATTCTGGAGTCTTGGTTGTAGTACCGTACTGCGTACGTACTGACGTACGCATGCACGCGGTTAACTGAAAGTTCCGTGGATTATGACAACTTATACTCCGTACCGATACTGTTTGACATAATACGGCCGTTGGAGATAAGGCGCCAAAGGCCTTGTGGACCGCATGGTCAGCACGGCCACATACCGGCAACCACAATCAAAAGGCTTCTTCCGGGCGCGATTGCATTGACGGGCCTCAGGTGAGTCAGGTCTAATGAGGAATCGCGATAATACTCGTATTGTGTTACTGGGCACACTGTCCGACTCGGAAAGCACAGGCAAACTGTTACGGTAACTGTTACGGCATTTTGCATTTGCTTGTACGGGGTTGAAATTAAAAAGATTATTTTTTAGACTTAGCTATGCCACATTGAGATACCAGCTCATTCTCTGTCGTGGAGTTAGGTCGGTAGGATAGATTATTACGGTAATTATTCCTATCGTACTGATCTCTCCGTCAATGGAAATATCCACTGCTTCCGTTGAACCGGAAGTTGATGCCGGTGTTGTGGATTTCGATGATAATCCAGGTAAATAAGAAAGGCTTCTTGCTTGCTAGGCGTTAGGGTGGATCAGGAGTGCTCAGATTGCGGAAAGTAGAGCTGCCATCTCTGCTTATGGTTAGAAAGATCAGTATCAAATTCAAATACAAAATTCAGATCCAAAATACAGGAGACTGTTGACAGTTTGTACCTATAATCACCACTGACCAGTAACCGATGGTTCTACGGCACTTATTTTATCCCCTTTCGTAATGACAGCCTTAGCACAGGTGAACAACGAATCACTGTTTTCTTTTAGAGTATTCTTTCCTTAATCCTTGAATAGTTTGTCCCAGTTTGCATCCTGATGATCTGGTGAGCATTTTAATAATTTTGCTGTTGCTTATAATTCTGTTATACGTTCCTCGAAATACTTATAATTCTGTTATACTTATAATTCTGTTAGACGTTCCTCGAAATTCCGTTTTACTTGACACTTGACGTGACCTTCCTCCAACACTTTATCGTCAGCGGTGATCGCACAATCTGGCGCAGCGTCAGCATCGCAACTTTGCACCACTGTAGTAACAAATCTGTCTGTCTCAACAACTGAAAACGCATTTCTCACAAATTACAAGTTTACAATCACCCTACGACAATCACTAGATACATTCCAGACAATGGGGGAGTTCACACTGGACTGATTACTGACAATGCAGCCATTTCCGGTCTAGTGCAGGCGGCAGTCTAATATCAAAATCTATCTGGAGTAATAAAAACGCAGAATTAACGACTGCTACTTCGGCTGTTGCAGGATCTTCTCGGGATGCCGGGATTCGTTGTGCTTCGTCAGGGAGATCTGCCAGGTGTATCCCAGCTGGCATTCCTCGCATTTATACTTGAAATCCTCGAAGGCCGTCCGATTCCGCGGCCGGACATAGTTGCACATCGGATCGGCGGGCAGACCGGCCGCTATCCTTTCCGCCCGCACCTTTTGATACGCGAGCTTCTTCTTGCCACCGTCCATATGCACCCACTGCACGTGATTATGCAAAGTTTCTTTACAAGAAAACATCTTGCCGCACCGATCGCATTGCACGCGCACTTTCAGGGCGTATTTCGGCTTCTTCCCCAAATGCACCGTGAGGCGATGGTAATACATGGCTTGATAACTTTTAAAAGATTTCCCACAAAAATCACACGCGCGAGTTGGTTTAGCACCAAGCGGCCGTCCACAGCGCGCTGTTTTGCTCACTTCCCGTTCGTCCGCATTGCTGTGGCTGGCGGCCATATGCTGGTCCAGTTTGTCTTCCCCGAAAAACGTTGCCTGACACACACTGCACGTCTTCAGCCGCGTCGCATCGTGGCACGCCTGATAATGAACGTTGATCTGTGGATAATTCGGTAGGATCTTGTCACACGCGGGGCAGGGATACTCCCCGTTGACGCTGTGCTCCACCACGTGACTGCCCAACAGGTTTGACGCCCGGAACACCTTGGCGCAGTACCAGCACTGGTAGCCCTTATGTTTCACCTTGGTGTGGAACTCCAGCGCCCCGCGACTCCGAAACCGGTCTCCACACTCCGGACACGGGTGCTCGAAGGTCTCCGTGATGCGCTGCATCACGTCGGGATGATGTTGCTGGATATGCGCGCGCACATGTTTCACACTCGTCCCGCAAATCAGACACGGCCGCCGGTCGAGCTTGCGCAGACGATGCTGCGAGGTGTGCTGCACCAACTCCGCAAAACTCGCCGCGTGGAACGGGCAGGCGGGACACTCCCGACGCGGATCGTCTTGCGGGTCCTCAGAATCCAAATACCGGAATGCGTGCAGATCGAGCAGCTCAAAGCTCGCAAAAGACTGCTTACATTTCCAGCAATAGCAGGAGAATTGCTGCGTGTCACGCATGTGCTCGATGGCGCGTTCCACCATCACGGGAGGAAGCGCCGATGCCGCGGTGTCCGCCACCGCCACCATGTCCGGATGCTGCACGGACTCGGTTTGATGAGAATCTCGGAGATGAATGCATAGTCGATGGTATTTCTTGAACGATTTATCACAAACCAGACAGGGAAACGATTTCTCGATCTTATGGGTCCGGACGTGCTGGTCGAAGACCAGCCACCCCCGGGCGCCACGCTGCCCGCAGTACACACACTGCCAGCCTTTGTGCTGAATGGACACATGGTTGTTGAGATTGGTATTCCCAGGAAACGTCTGCCGACACTCCGGACACTGGAATTTCCAGGCTTCCTTGATCAGTTTAAAGGCTTCCGGGTGGTGGATTTCCATGTGCTCGCGGATGGAGTTGCCAATTTCGGCACCGCACAGCAAGCAGGGAAATCGCTGGAGCTTGCGTGATAAAGCGTGCTTGGAGGTGTGCTTGACGAGATCGGCGAATTTCGCCGCTTCGAACGGGCATTCGGAGCACCGGCGCTGATGCTGATCCGTGTGGTCCTTATTATGCTTAAAGCTGTGCAAATCCAGCAGCTTTTTACTGGGAAACGTTTGCCGGCATTTGGAGCAACAGTAATTCAAGAATCCCGTTCGGCGCATAAATTCCAGAGCGGCCGCTTGACTGGCTTCATCGGGCACGGTCGTCACTACGCGGTGAACCTGCCAATGTTCGCCATTTTAACCAACGAACAGATACCACGTAATTTACACAAATTTTTTTATTTTGTATTTAATTCATTTATCTGTTGATGATTTTATTTTGTTTTTACGTATGTGCTTACAATATTGAAATGATGAGTCAGCGACGAGCGATTTTTGAACTTCCTGTGGCAGATGAAGCACGCATCATCCACCGCTTGAACATCCGCGTCGGTGTGCATGTTCTCCAGATGCTCCGGCAGATTCTTCATGTGTTTGCCGCACACCAAACACACTCCGCTGTTCCGGAGTTTAAGATGGGCTTTCGATTTCAGACTGTCCATTTGTTTTATCAGTACCTCAGACACATCGGCGACACGTTTCTGCTCGACGGGTTCCGTCGGTTGGGTCGATTCACCATTATCATCTTGTGGAACTGTCACTCTGGGTTCAGACGTTGATGTTTCTCCCCCTGAAAAACGAAATAACGGACTGATGTACAGGCTAACAAACTAACCGCTTTTGCGCAGATTCAGCCACGTTTTGCAATGCTTTGTAACCTTCTGTAGCCAAATGATTTGTATACACAGGCGCGAAATGCATGTGGATGCGCATTCCACTTCCGGTTGGCAAAATATGAGAGTAGCAAAATCTCAGATAGGTTAAAATTCTTCAGGTGCTTCAGATCTCAATATTAACCAATTTTCTTCAAATTTACTTGTAAAACCACATAACTATTGTAAGGGCGGGACGCCCCGCCCTCCTGAGTAGCTATTCGCTGTTTCTGGGGATTTCCACCCCGCACATTGCTGCGCTGTTTTGACGGACCTGCAGCACAGTTGCACTGGCTGCAGGATCCTTCCTCATTAGTTTTGGTGTTGCTGCGCCACGGTGCGCATTAGATTCGGCAATAAAGCCTCATCCGGGTTCACGCTGTTCGCTGTCGAGGATACGCGTGGCGCCCATATGGCCCCGCGTTATATGGTCGCAGATCGCGGTTTCGAGCCAGGCCGTGCGCGCTGCCCGCGCGCACGGCTCCTCTGATTATTTGAGCCAATTTAACCCCCATGTGTGGAGCTACAAATGCCCCCCATTCCCGCGGAACGTGATGGATTCCTCTCCCAACTGACGGAGATGGACGCCTCCCCGCGACGGATGCCTCCCAAACTGGACGGAGATGCCGCGGAGCGAGAAACGCCTCCTGCGATGCCGTGGAGCGAGAATTGCCTCCTGCGATGCCGACGGCGAACGCGACCCGGACCAGCGGGAAACCAGAACGAATACACCGCCAACAGCAGCACCAACTCCGATCCCAACGGCACGGATCGACCACCAGCACCACGCCGAAGAATTCCCCCACCAAAACACTGCCCGAACTTCCTGAGACGGCGACATCCCCCCGGACGGAGCAGTGGATTTCACCGCGGATTTGCGTGCTTTGTTTTTTTGCAGGGGTCACGGGCCACATAGACCCCAAACCCCTGCCCAAATTTCCCCAGAACGTGACCTTTCCCTTGCTGAAGAAACTACGGAATTCACCCGTTTCCGGGTTGGACCCTGGATCTGGCGCGACAGTGCGTTGACCCAGACGGTTGACTCGGACCGAACCGGAGCCGACCTGACCCGGAACCCAACCTGAGCCGAACCGGATTTGAGCCGACCAAACTGGAACCGAGCCGACCGGATTAACCGCCCGAACCGGACCGAACTGACCCGGAACCCAACATGAGCCGAACCGGCGGGGGTGCGGATCCTCCGAATCCTGGGAGATTTCGCTCCGAGGACGTAGCGATGCCTGCAAAAGGGGTGTAAGGGCGGGACGCCCCGCCCTCCTGAGTAGCTATTCGCTGTTTCTGGGGATTTCCACCCCGCACATTGCTGCGCTGTTTTGACGGACCTGCAGCACAGTTGCACTGGCTGCAGGATCCTTCCTCATTAGTTTTGGTGTTGCTGCGCCACGGTGCGCATTAGATTCGGCAATAAAGCCTCATCCGGGTTCACGCTGTTCGCTGTCGAGGATACGCGTGGCGCCCATATGGCCCCGCGTTATACTATGAATATTGTTTTCATACGGATTTGAGCTCCACCAATTTTTTTCAAAATTTCAAAATTTTTTATGTGTAGTTGTGTATGTGCAGTTATGGAGAAAATTTGAAAAAGACTGGTAAATAATGAGATCCTCATTCACAACCCTCAGAACTCGGCAACCGGAAGTTGCGCGCGCAAACACAGTTCACGCCTATGTACACAAATTATCTGGCCACAGAATGTTGTAAAACAATGCAAAAAGTGTCTGGAAGGGCCGCAACAGCTCAGGATCCCGTGGATGTGTACTTAAAGTACAGATTAAGCGCTATATACCGGATTTAGGGCTATGTACCGGCCCTAGTCAGGATGCACCCTAGGCTATGCCCTGGGCTATGTACCCTAGTCAGGATGCCCAAGATTGTGAGCGTACACTGTATTTATGCAATTCCGCCATCTTATCTGAGTTATCTCTCCACATCCAACGTCTGGTTGGAGATTTTGGAAAAGAAAAAATGTCCGGTTTTTTACCTAAGCTATCGTTCCCGGCATCATAAAAATCCCCCACACCAACGGCAACTTCCGGTTCAACCGCAACGTCCGGCACTGCGACAGCAGCGATTCCATACGCACTAACCTCCGCATTCGCCGGCATATTCACAACGGGATCCTCTTCATCAGGCGGCAAGAAATTGGGCAGCAAGAAACTGGGCATCTCCATGGAATCGTCCGTGAGTTTTCGGCGCTTTTTCGGCCTCGCCTCTATGGCCACCTGACCGGTATCATTTTCCTTATCTTTCACGGATGCACCGTTCGGGACCGGTTTCGGCCGCGGTGTATTGCGCTTATAGGTGAAACGCAGACGTTTGACGGTCGTCACCGGACGCGGTGGGATGATGGTGTCGGTCGGAGCGTTCGGCTCGACGCTGGGATTGATCTCTGGTCTAACGAGGCCCTTCCCAGTGGAAGAAGCGTTCGGATTATCGTGTTCAACAGTCTGACTAGCTGCCGCGTGATTCTTCCTTGTAGGTTGGGCCTTGGGAGCATCGGGACCACCGTATGCCTGGGAATAAACCAGGGAGTAGGCCACCTTCAGTTCATCGCCCGGCTGGATCGTTTTCGTTGAAACAAATATCACATGCGTTCGCGTCGGGGAAACGGCGGGAGCGGGGAGTAATGGAGACGCTTCGTGTACCTAATACAATTATTTTTCCAGTGAAATTCCTTCATTCTGCGACGTGTTTTCCCGGTAATCAGGCCAAAATAATGAGTTTTGAGGCGCAATAATTTTTATAATTCAAATACGGAAGTGCTTACACGAAGTGGTATCATCAAAAATACGAGTATATTGGAAAATTTGTTGTACTTCGAAAACTCAACTACAGATATGAGGCAGAAAATGTTTTTTTCTAAATTATGCTTTACTAGGCCAACAAAGAGAAAATCATCAGAAATATTCTGGATAGTAATTTTGATATTTCAGAATTTTATTATCACATCGTTTTGTTATTTTTCAGAATTTTCAATTCTGAAATCCGATTCTAACGATAGGCTCTTCAATCTTTAATTGAAGCGTTATATTTAAAGAAAATTTAAATTAAAGAAAATTTAAGAATAAAACCAATGCGATCAAATTTGCGAATTAAAAATACTGAATAAAACTAATAAAATTTCGTTGAAAGTGCAATGGTAATCAGAAAACGTCAAGAGTTGAAATGTCTACGAAGCAAAAGAAAAAGGCAGCACCATCTGCTTTTCCCAATCCGTCCTCGTGATTCGCCGATAATTCACCAAAGCTTTAATTATTATAGTAATTTGCTAATTATTTTCCGTACTTCGTACGCAGCTAAATTTTGCTCCTCCGGAGATTGTGCAAATCGGACGTATTTCATCCAGTTGGTCGTCTCATCGGATTCCAGATGGAAATAATGCAATCCCTTTCTCGTTGCATTTCCGCAGGCGAAGGCAACATCCGCTGGCTCCTTTTTACTGCGCACACCGATTAACGGGCCGAAAACTGTCAGAGGCAGAACTGCTTCTTTGGCAAAAACCGCCTTGTCTGTCAAAATATAAGAATACAAAATTTTTCACAATTTCGCACAGAAAAGTTTTTTTGAAATTTTGATATATAGAAAAAGAACATTAAAAAGTATTCTTTTAAACACTATTTAATCATTTAAATTAAAACAATGGTATGCTTGGAACATACGATAATTTTGAGTGATATATAAATAAATACTTTAGCAGTTTGCAACTTTGCAGAGAAGACATGTTTATTGAGTTTTGCTTACAATAGATTGCGAGTACTTATCCTGTTAAACATAAAATGGATTATTTTCTGCGTTCCCTTCTTTTGCTTTATTTTCCACAGAAGTTTTAAAAATCAAAATTTTGGAAAAAAAACCCTAGAAATATTTCAGAAAACGCCACTTCAATAAGAAAAATTATAAGAAAGAAAACAAGAATAAAATATGAAAAAATTACTCAGTTACAGAATTAAATCAGAAAAGCAATTATAATTATTGTATAGACAGCAACAGCAGTTCCTATTTAATCATTTTCGTTGGCATCCTTACCAGCCTGGCCATGTTGAGGTACATCCAAATACAGAATGTGCGGAAGACTGGCCACCGAATAAGGCAACACGCTGGCGTCCCGTACGCGTTGCGCGTGCGACAAACAGGGAAGATCCGTCCATTTCTGGCACTGTCCGCAAACTGAAAGCGCAGCAAAGTAAAAACATCTGATTTTTGCAGATAATTAGCAGGTCGCACAAAACTATTACGCAACGACCCATGTGTGTGAAGATTTCTTTGCAGCTACACTGCTACAGCTTTATGGAGACTCGAAGAAGTACTCCGCATGGGCTGATAGAAACTGAAAATACCTTCACAGCGATACGCAAAACTTACAGATCTGCTCCAAGGGCTGACAGCGCTGCGGAGCAGGCATGGCTGAACACTCCAACTCTCGCAAGATACTGTAATACTGGGAGTCTGTGCGAGTACTCCGCACTGCAATTCATTTGCTCAATATCATCAGTCCGCAACGAGCTATCAATTACGCTGCATGTTGTGCGGATTACTAATGAACCGATCCAAGCAATAACGAGAACGCGAAGACCTGCGATATCGTCGAAAATAACGGGGTCCCGAAAAGTGGTCGAAAACAGCGTAAACTTCAGAGAAGATTATATGGGAACTGGCTTAAGCAAAAATTATAGTCAACGTCAACGACTCAACGTAACACGTTACACGGTGATAAGTAATAACTTCGAATGGTGGAATTTAACGAACCCCCTTGCATAAAGAACAAAAACAACCCTAATGTAAGTGACTAACTGAAAAGCGAAGACAACGGATAAACGGAGAACTTTCGTGCCTTCTACCGCACCATGCTGGCAACATGAAGCAGCCGCCCTGAGATATCTGTGATCACGACTACTCGTACATATCCTGAATTTATGATATTTTATTTCTCAATACGCACAAGGCGAGCTTCGCTCAACAAATATGATCAAATGATCCTGAATCTGATCCTGAATCTATGATTTTATGCAACGCATTACCTGTATCTTTCGGCTTTCTGTAATGTACCCTAACAATCGTAAATTCGTAATCGTATTACAATCGTATCATTCGTAAAGTCGTATTAAAATCGTATTAAATTGTACAATCGTTATTTAAACGGGCTTGTATTAATTTGTACATGTAATTAGGGGCCATCCATAAATTACGTAACGCAAGTAGGGGGATGGGGGAGTCTTTGAAACGTTACGATTTATGACATAGGGGATGGGGGCTTTAAAAATTTTGTTACGTTTGAATGGTATAGCTTATGGACGGGTTTATCCCACACGTGTGCGTTTGTGGAGGGTTGGTCGACGAGCTAGGCCGGCATGGACTTCGCTGTAAGCGGTCCGCCGGAAGACTACCACGACACGACGGAATCAGCGCAGAATTTGCCCGAGGTCTGAAGTCAGCAGGCTTTCCTTCTAGAATGGAACCAAAAGGTCTGTCCGTGAAAGACAAAAAAAGGCCGGATGTGATCACGCTTATACCGTGGGCACGCGGAAAGCCGCTGGCCGTGGATGTTACCTGCGTGGACACGCTGGCGGCCTCGTAAATCGACCGCATCTCCGTGAACGCCGGCGCAGCAGCCGAACTCGCGGAAAGGAAGAAACTTTCGAAACACGCTTGGCTGCAACCAAGATACGATTTTGTTGCCGCTGCCTTCGAAATCTACGGACCTTTGGGAGACGGAACAACAAAGCTAGTGGAGAAGGTTGGAAAGGGTATAGCGACTTCCACTGGCCAGAAGCGAGCGGAAGAGTTTTTTAAGCAGCGAATATCTATGCAAATACAACGGGGAAACGCGATTTGTGTAATGGGTACGCTTCCCTATCAGGATAGCATAGAGGAAGTTTTTCTGTTATAATGACGTTCTGTTTTGGTACTAAGTTTGTACTTGTACAACGATACTTATTAAAGGTCTAGCCAATTAATGGACGGGTTTTGATTTTATTACGTAACGCTTAGGGGAGGGGATCTCAGTTTTGTTAGCATTAGTGACACAGGGGGAGGGAAGTATTCAAAACCGTGAATTTTGGCGTTACGTAATTTATGGATGGCCCCTTATTAATTTTCATGTACTAACGTATTACTCCATGTACAGTCGTAATAAATATTATTTCAATCGTATTATTACAATCGTATTATTCGTAAAGTCGTATTAATACAAAATCGTATTAAATTTTGTACAATCGTATTTGTAATTATTAATTTTCATGTACTAACGTATTACTCCATTACAGTTTTTGATTACAGTCGTAATAAATATTATTTCATGTATTTGTAAGTACATGTCGGTATATTATGGTCCATGAACTTGTATACTTGATGTGAAAGCTGTACGTGCGCAACATCCGGTTGCTGATTGTGAGAGCCACTGAGAGGGTGGAATCAGGAAAAAAGTTTCCAAAGGTTTATATTTAAACAAACGCACCGGAAGTCGCATTACAATCTCGTCATATTTTGATAAAACTCCACATAAAATTATTGAAGATTGTTTTGGCACCAAACCACGGTTCCGGCATTTCACAAATTTTAAAGCACTTGTATCAAAAATTTTAAATTTCATTCAAGCTGACACATGTGCAAAAAATCGGTCAATACCTTTTATGAATTGTATTGCCCAGTCGGATATTGCGTGCACATACGGTGTTAACGCCAATGTACAAGAATAATATCATTTGGCTCCAAATTTAAATGTCATAACACACCATGCACAAAAGTGAAGTACATAAGTTAGTAAGCTAGTTAAGCATGTAAGTTGACGAATTTTAGGATAAGTACAATACTGTACTACAATTAAGGTTTGTAGGTGTATTAACGCATGTTGGTAAGACGGACACAATTTATAGTTTGCTAACGATGTTCCCGCAATCTCGCTAGTGTGTCACCAATTTTTCGTCGTGGTTAGTTAAAATAACCAAATGTTCAAAAATCCCGAAGCAGTTCGTTTTACTAAAGAATTATAAATTAGCGCAGTTATTACGGCCAAGGAGTCGAAGTACAATAGTTGTACACGTACGAGTAACACGGAGTACAGAATGAGCCTTTTAACCGTTAACATCAGTAACGTTTAGCCCCTCGGGTGTCCCATACGGCCATCAGATTTCCTCCGCTCCTTCGACAGCGTCATTTGACTCATGTTTGACCTTAATCATTAAACGGTTCAAAGCGTAGAGTGTTAGCTTAGTCAGCTTGCACACGTCCAGGCAGCGCAAAGCATCGGCATCCCAGTTAGTGAGTTTGTAGTGAACATCTTCCCGTGGATCATCACTCTGGCAGATGGTCAACATCTGTCAACATGCAACTCAGGGGTTCGGAAAACTTATTATTTTTATTAAAATAAATACTCGTAACGCACGAACTGCGTATTGCGTTGCATCAGTTTAAACTTTAAACTGAGGCGCTTTAGCAACTACGCAAATACAGTACGTACTTGTACTTGTACTATAGCCTCACGACTCCACTTGTCAGACTCATCGTCAACAGACTCCTGAATCCATTCCGAGAGAACCGTTAGGCTGGGACCCATCATTGGTAAACTGGCCTCCATCAAATCCCATAGTGCGATGTCGGAGAAAGTGGCATTTAAACTGAGCACACCGGAAAAAGTTTGCTCCTCGCACAGGTACGTCAAAATCATCAGATATTTGCAATTCGTAAAACGCAGAACCTCAATCACCGGTGCCGCGGACGAACAAGCTTGGGCAACCGAATGTAGCATTACGTTTACATTACACGGAATTTCCCAAGCCAATCGATTGAAGATCACCTGTTACGTGGGGCCTTATGGGCGCCCACGTACCTTCGACGGCGAAACAGCGGCGAACCCGGATTGAGGCTTTAATGCCGAAATCTAACTCGCGCACCGTGGCGCAGCAAAACCAGACTAATGAGATCGGATCCTACAGCCAGCGCAGCTGTGCTGTAGGTCCGTCAAAACAGCAGCAATGTGTGGGATGGAAATCCCCAGAACAGCAAAACACAATGGCGAATGGCCAATCATGAAGGCGGAGCTATCGGCCTTCACACACCGTAAACCGGTTCACCGGCGGCTGCCCTTGCCGATGGGATAAAACGCTTATGAGCCCGAGACAGTCTTTCATATCGTCACAGCTTTTCCCTTCTATCGCGTTGGTAATGATGACTCGTTCGGTGATTGTGCTCACGCAGTACTGAAGAGTTCTGCCGACCATGAGACTTCGATGTGTATCAGGATTGAAAAAGATATCGCTATTCATATACGATGGCAAAAAGGAGACTCGAAGTTCTCGAAAGTTTGACGTCTGGGTTAGTACCGTATTCCACAGCGCGCATACACGGCGGTATTTCACTTGATCATAACTGTCCACATATTGAAGAATGTTTTCAAGAATTTCTACCGGCAACACTGACAAGAACTCATCTGAATCGTCGGGATTGGATTTCGTGTTGGTTTCGTCGGTTTTGCGCCCGTCGGCGTCCTTGGGTGAAATCCAGCCAGATTCGCCAAAAGTCCACCCGCGGGCAAAGCGGCTTTCCATTTCTTCTCTTGCGTTTTCCAAAGCGACTACCTGTCGTGCCAAATAACGTTCAATACTACGAGTGCTTAGTGCTTACTACAATACTCAGTAATCAGTACTGCTATATCTATAACGTTAATGAAACACCTGACTGCTAATTTGAGATCCAATTTTTGCAAAAGCGTTGGTGCATTAATTCACTGCGCCACTGACCAGATCGTGCATCTGGAAGCTCCTCGATCTGAACCCACTCCAGGCTACCAGCGCCCCAGGTATTAAGTAGCAAGGATAAATACTCCACGGCCACGTGGTGAGATTGTTCATCCAAAGATTCCATAGAGGAAGCGAAAGGCAATGATTGTCAATGGTTTCCGGCAGCGAATACCTTTGTACGTTGAAATGACCCGCACTAATGATGCGCTCGTTTAAATCGTCTGGCGACGGCGCAGTGCGGACTGCCTGAGGATCCACCAGTTCTCTGCAGACGACTGAGTCACACTGCACCTCAATGAAAACGTATTTCGACTGGAACAGATAGTCAGAGTACAGAAACAGCCGGATACCAAGTCCATGGCTGACTGGTCGATGTTCGCGCTAACACTTCAATAAACGTTTTAAGGGACTTCAATGCAATATCCACCGGCGAATATGGGTCTGGCGCGTCGTCTTCGTCGTAATAGCCGTTCCATCTCTGGCTTTCGAAGACCTTCCCGTACTCCACAAAATGGGCACGTCGACCGGGGCAGTCGAAGTCGATAATGAGGCCATCTTGAGCAATGTTTATGACCGTTCCGTATTCGAGGCCAAAACCGTCGTCTCGCACAACGTCTACTGCATTCCACCTGTAAACGTTCTCGGTTTTGAACAAAAAGCGCATTTTGATTCCAAGCCAGTGTTTATTCTGGACGTGATACGGATAATACTGTACAGATTGCGAAAATCAGTGCGGTTTTGTACATACACAATAACTAAAGGCAAACCAGACCAATAAAAACACCAAGTTTACAGAACCTGCACTGCAACAGAGAAAACGGCAAGTGATGATGGTATCGCCTTGCAACAGGAAATTTTGCTATCTGTCGGCGTTGCTTCGATCTACGCGCGGAACACAGAGAAATCTGATTGCTGCCGCACTGTATCGCGCGCTATCGTAAACACAAGTTACACATACCATGGAATGATTGTATGTGTAATGTGAACAAATGAATTTTCTTTAGTTAGTTTTGTGAGGTTGCCCGTAATACGCGGCTATGCGCCACAAATAATAATGTTTAACAGTTTAGTACTAATATTAATTTTTGTTGTTGTTGTAAAATTCATGATAATTATATCTGTGAGCGTTTGCGCCCGTTACGCATCGCGCATCGCTTACACAGAGCAACGGGCCTGTCCCATTTATAAGTTGTAGTTTATTTAAGGAATACAAATTAGAGCAATTTTTAACCGGACAGTGGCGAATCTAGGCGGGTTTGGGAGAGGGTGGACCAGAGAACTCGCACCAAAAGGGGAGTATTCTCTCGATTTTTCCGCAACCACCGTCTTATACAATTTCGCAGCATACCCCTCTTTTGCGAATTTTTTTGGCGTCCGAGTTACGGAAGGATGGCCCCTCGAGTCCCGCCTTAAATTCGCCACGGCAGCCGGAAATTCGAATTACAGTATTCGCATGCACTGTGATGCTTTTGCCATTAACATCATTATCTTGTAGCTCCTTCGTGTGGTAGATACGACCGTCTAATTCCGCAACGTCAAGTGACTCATGTCTGAAACTAATCATTAAACGGTGCAATGCGTAGAGTGTTAGTTTGGTCAGCTTGCATATGTCGAGGCGGCGTAAAGCATCGGCATCCCAGTCAGTGAGCCTGTAGTGAATACCTTCCCGGGGATCATTGCTCTGGCAGGTGGTCAATATCTGTTAGAATGCAACACATGAGTTTAATAGCAAAATGTCATTTCACTAAAATACTAGTAGTAAATAAATAAGCAGCCACCCGAGAACATCTCAGCCCGAAGCCGGTAAGCTCACAGGTGTTCACTCACAGTGTGAGCGAGTCAAATCAGCGGTTGTTTGTGAGAGTGCGCTTACTATTATACTAATTTTACAACGAGCAAATGGTCATGAGCCTTCAGTAATAAATTCTGGTTATTAACTTGACAGTTTCAATAGCGGTTTTCCATCCAAATCGCAGAAACACCACTTGGAGATAAGTTGTAGAGGACGAAGTTTTAAGTAAACCACTTACAGAATCTTATAGAATAACAATAGAAAAGTTACGAAAGGGAGTGTGTGAGTACGTAAGTAAAGTGAACCAAAGCACGCGCAGCACAATGCATTGCGGGTTTTTGGCTTAGTGGCAGCAGTATAAATTCTACCAGATTCGTTTTAATACAGAGTGACTGTGTAAATGCAGTACCTCTTTTATAGCGTTACGACTCCAAGGGTTACCGTCAACAGTCGTCTTCTGAATCCACTGAGAGAGAACCGTTAGGCTCGAATCCATGACTGGTACACTGGTCTCCAACAAATCCCATAGTGCGAGGACAGAAAAAGAGGGATTTAAATTGAGAACACCAGAGAAGCTCCGCTCTTCATTTAGGTACCCCAAAATCATCAGATATTTGCTGTTGGTAAAACGAAGAATCTCAATCACCGGTGCCGCGGAGGAAAAAGTCTTGACAACCCAATCTAGCGCCACGTTAACATTCCACGGAATTTCCCATGCAAACCTATTGAAAATGACCGTAAGCCGTTTCTTCGGCGGCTGCCGTTGCATCTGGGATAAACCGGCTAGGAACCCGAGGCAGTCTGCTATATCGTTAGAGATGTTCCCTTCGAACGCGTTGGTTATGATGATTCGCTGGGTGATTGTGCTCAGGCAGTGCTGAAGAGTTCTGCCGACCATGACACTTCGACGCGTACCCGCATTGAAAACGACCTCGGTATGCGATGACAAAAAGGATACTCGAATTTCTCGAAAGTTCGACGGCTGAGTTAATACCGCATTCCACAGCGCACTCACACGACGGTACTTCACTTGTTCGTAACTGTCCACATACTGAAGAAGGTTTTCCAGAATTTCTACCGGCAACACTGACAAAGCCTCATTGGGATCAACGGGATTTGGTGTCGAGTTAGGATCGCCGGTTTTGCTCGCGTGACGGTCGTTTGGTGAAATCCAGCCACCGATAGATGCGTTAAAAGTCCACCCGCTGGCAATGCGTCTTTCCATATCATTTTTGGCGCAAACTAATTCGCGTACCTGAGGTCAAACACAGCTCTGTTACATGCTCATTGTTTATAGATAAAGATGCGTGGGAAACTAAAATAAAGTACAGTAACTGCATGTTGGCACGAAGAAGCCCAGGCGTCTGGGTTAATTTGCTGTACAAGTTTGTTTCTTCAGTTTCTAACCTTTTGTTGCACTAACCAGCTCCTCCGAGTTGAAGCTCTTTGATTTCAGCCCACTGATGGCAAACAACGTCGCAGGCAGCAGATGTAACGGATAAATATTGCACGGCCAGCTGCATAAAGTGTGCAGACAAAGTTTCCACAACGGAAGTGGATTCGAGCGGCCATCGATGGTATCCGGCAGCGAATACGACTGTATCCGGAAATGATCAGCGCCAATGCTGCGCTGGTGTAAATCATCTGCCGACGGTCCAATACGGACTGAGTAGGCATTCACCAATTGTCTGCAGACGCCTGAGACACACTGTACCTCGACAAAGGCGTACCGTGACTGGAACAGATAGTCAAAGTACAGGAATTTAGCGGGATGCCACGTCCACGGTTGACTGGTCGATGCGCGCGCTAAGACTTGGAACGCTTGATCAGAACGCAGCAGTGCGACATCCAACAGCGAGAATGGGCCGCAGCTTTCGTATTCGTCGTAATAGTCGTTCCGTTTTTGGCTTTCAAAGATCTTGTCATACCCTACAAATTCGGAGCGCCGGCCGGGACAGTCGAAGTCGATGATCAAGCCATTTTCCGCGGTGTTTATGACAATGCCGTATTCCAGTACAGCATCATCGCGCCGCACAACGTCAACTGCATTCCACTTGCAGATTGCACCAGTTTTGAGCAGTAAAGGCATTTGGTAAATGGCAGCCACAATTCAAAATGGAAAAATGCAGAATGCGAAAACTGATGTTCAATCGGTACGTTGGGTTTCGCTCAAGTTCGTGGGGGTACATAATGATTAAATGACTGATGGCAGACTACGGTGATCCAAGAACGCTGTAACAGGTATATACTGTATCTGTATATACGGTACGCTAAATAAATACGCTAAGTAAATACGGTACGGTTGTTTACTGTTCTACATCTGTTCTGTTGCTAGTCTCAGGGATCTGGTCATAAGTGACAGCATTCCGATATCTACACTGCAAGAGGGAAAACGGCAGGAGATAATTTTTCTTTGGGTGGTACAAAGTTCTCGACATCTGGACTGTACTGCCTTTCAACAGGAAATCGGTTGTTTATCTTCTGGTTCTCGTACAGTTTTATTCTGTGGCCTGTGCTGTACAGTATAGTAGTCCGATTGCTGCCGCAACATATCATGCGTAATCTCATATGTATATGTATGCGTCATGTAAAAGATGAAACGCTCTTATTCATCAACACAATTATCAACAACACTCTTTTTACCTTCAACACTATATTAATGTCGCAGCACGTTACACATATAAATCTTATTATCAGCCTTCGAGGCTTCAACATGAACGGCCCTTGTTTCACAACAAATCTACTTCCTTTACGCTGTACGCAGGGATCGGCAGTTGCACAATCTTCTGCATGCTGGGTTTGCGTTAATTTTAATATGGTTTTGCTTGACATTTCGCAATTATCAGTTTCCACTGACTTAATTTCCTTTTAACCCGTATTTGCTATTGGCCATACTAAGCTCGTATAAGGAAATTACACCAGGGTAAACCGAAAAAGGCATTTATTTCGGTGTAATAATAGTAATACACATTATGATTTAACATGTGCATCGCGAATAGAACCGAGGAACAAACAATCTTTAGCGCACATGTCGGACCACTGGCGCACACTGGCACTGCAAAGAAACAACCATGAAGTTGTCCACATCAATAGCAGGTTTTCTTCGCAAAGCCAACTTACAAGCAGATGCTCCAGTAGAGAATATTGAAGGCTAGAAAGGCCAGCGGGAAGATGATTCGCGAGAGAAAGTCCAGTTTGTGGGCGAGTGACGAGGGTATCCGAAAAGCGAAACTCTTGCGCTGGCTCTCAGGTTCGCTTACGAGCCGCTGCTCGTTGACACTTTTGTACTTTTGTAGTAGTAATAAGTAGTGTACGCTGGCAAACTCCAGGAGACTGGCGACGATCAGGAACAGGCACACACCGGTCCACACGTCAATCGCTGTCAACCACAAGAAACCATCAGTACCTAACCCTTCCTACGCGAGAACCTCTTCCTAGAGCTACAAAATTTGTCCTTGTTGTACAGTATTAATTTCGCAGTATTCCGCTTTGCCTGAGTTCTATCTTCATCGAGCCCATCCTGTCCCTCAGGTCATGAATTCGAGCAAAGCATGGAGTGTTTCAACAGTTTATGTAAAGGATTGTATTAATTATAGAAGAGAAAGATTGACCTTTTGTGTAGGTGGCAGACGGCAGCTCGGAAGTGATACCGGAAATGGTGGTGGTCATGGTTAGGAGTGTCGTCACACCGATCAGTACACGGGCCGTTGTAGCTTCCGCGTCAAACCAGAAGGAGATGAACGACACCAACACAAGCATGGCCTACATAATATATAAAAAACAGCGGAAAACAGTGGTGTATCAACAATGGTGAGTACGTACAGCTGCAGGACATGCGCTACATGATAATATGAACTGTCTAGCTTGTTATCAATTAGGTATGTAAATTTACTCACCGTAGGTAAGTACACTTGCAGAATGTAGAATGAGGTCTGGCGCTGCAGGCGTAATCTAGCTCTAACGCAACTGAATGTCCCTACATAGGCAAAGCGATTATTATTGAGTCCGTGATCAAAAGTCCGAGATATCTTACAGCTGGTCAAACTAAAGCTTTTCAGTCTTATCATACCGGTACTGGTGTGTATTGTACAGTCTTCGGCTTAGACGCCAACCAGGCGGAACCGCGGCATGGACACATCGAATCCCAGCTGTATGGGATGAGGAGGCTGGATGCTGTCACCGGTGTCCCACACAATCTCCACATCCTTACTCGTCGTTCCGACTAACCGAAAGGTCATCACTAATGCAGTAAGGCAGGGATCTAACTAGTGTAAACTGACTTACAACTGGACAGGGGGATCGCGCACACCTGCCGATCCATGGGGAACATCCGCAGATCCATGGAACATCCAAATTTCAACGTCAGACTAAACGTCCACATTATGCAATGTTACTATCAGTTTCCAGGTTTGTGTTGCTTATGCGGCGTACCGGAGACTCATTAATACGTCACCATTTGGATAAATCCGGGTTAGGACGTCTGAAAAACATTGCAAAGGTCACCACTTAGGTTTAGTCGTACAGATACTGGCCACTGACTAGGTTGTAGTATGTTGTGGAAATGAGCGGACTGTTCGTTGGCGAAGAAGAGATCCGCTTTCCAGATGCGAGCTGGCGAAGGTAGGGTGAGGTATTCATGGTTGGGCGCGTTAAACACCAGCCGGGGATCGTTCCACCGCAGGCGCAGGGTCATTTGTGCGACGGGGGACTGCATGGAAAAGATAACATTGCCATTATAACATGCAGCTTCCGCTGTATGTTAATGCACAAACGTTTTTCGTACAGAATACACCTGCATCTGTATAAACCAAATACGTAGGCTTTTGCTCTGTCATTTCGGTATTGGTTCTCAATTCTTACCATTGTTATGTCGTCCAGATGAAAAATACTCCGGAGGAGCATGCTGACCCGGATGCGAACGGGCTGAACTGTTCCTGCAAAATTATCGTTGACTTTAATTACAACTTCTAAGCTTTCAGTATAGTTGTATTGCAAAACGCATTCCGGTAATAATTCTCCCTATGAATACCGTAAAATACTCATATATTCGTTAATTTTCTTACCGCTGCCGTTGACAATCGGTTGGGGACGAACGTCTCTATCGTAACCGGACAGCAGAATGTCGAGGATTTCTTTCTCCGAGAATCTGTGGCTGCGGGGATCCCTGTACGATTACTGATTTGTGTTTATTCTGTTTTAATTTTTATCTCCGTTATGTTTTCATAGGCAGGTGAGCTGGCACTGACTTGTGTGTGCTATACTTTTACACATGTACTTATTACATAAGTTAATACAAGCCCAGCACGGATGAATACTGTCTTAGGATTTCGAGCATGTAAAAAGGTTAACTGCATATGGCACGATGTTTATTACAATAAGGAGGCACGAACAAAATAAACAGGCGTGAGCAGAACCTGTTATTCTTGCTAATTCGCAGTTCGCTAATTTCCAATGACAGTTCGATATAATAACGCATAGTAACAATCTGGGAATTTACAAACAGCCCATGTTAAGATAATGGCCACCATGGTAACAAGCTTTTGAGTGACCACTGGACTGTGGGAATTGGGCTTTTCAGAAATTTGAAGATGCAGGATTACTCTCGACACTGAGAGGATTCTGTAGAACTTTAGAGCGTGCAGATTGGATGTGTAGAACGGGAGAACATTGAGTACAACGGCAAAGTGTCGAGGACCCTTGTCACGTAGTTAGTATTCATATAATTACTGTAATAAATATATTTTCGCAACCTTCGTAATACATTTCGGCGCTATTTCATATTTTGTAAATAAATCACAGCTTTTTGGTTATAAATAATTAAATTCAGTAATTTATTACAATAACTGCGATGCAATGACAGTGCGGCGGTTTCATTAACAAATTACATCAGTTTTGAAATAAATAATTTATTATAAAGTAGAGGAATTTAACACCCTGATGTCAGCGATGTGTAAAACAAAATGAAAAGCAGATTAAAAAATATCTCGGTGAATTAATTTGTTTATCGGGCACTTTGGCAAGATATTGCGATAGCCGAGAAAATACTAACCGCCACCCAGAAGTGAATACGGGGGACAGACATCATTGCACGAGATGCCCACGCTCTGTTGTGTTGGCACACAACAAATTACGCTACCGGCAGATAAGGAAATGCCCGCACCCAACAGAAATTAGCGGGGGCGGGGGGGGGGGCGAAAAGGGGTTGTCAGAGCATTAACAAATAGCTGCCGCACAACTTATACTAAACCTAAACTAGGCTGATTTGAATAGCGTGTGTGGAAGATAACAGTCGCAAGATGTTGTACAGTAATTAAGGCCGATAGAACCGGTTATGCGGCAGGTTTTGCAGCATTTCTGCCGACAATGTGGTGTAACGGTGGACCTTGTGCAATTTGTGTGATGCCATCAAATTTAAGGATTTGTTTATGCGATACAGCAGCGTGGCTGGAAAATTGCTTGCACGCGAACAGTGATTACTCTGTATTTTCTGATTAATTACAGCGATTAACCGATGATGATTTTCTGTTTTTCATTGATTGGACATCGACCAGTAAACCTAACACACGAAGGAAATATACGAGTATTTACGTATACAAATATTCAGTGCTGCACTAATTAATAAAAATTAGTAGTGTTTTTCTCAGTTTTCTGATTCACAGCGGCAAACAAAACGCATACTCAGGGTTATGCATCAGACAGCCATTATTTCAATTAATATTATTGTCAGGAATTATTAACAATTTATTGCTAAATTAATCAGCGTGCCTGTCAGTGCATTTATGCAAAATTTTCCCTTAGTAGGCGTCGCAAAAAACATTTCAAGTATTCTACGTTGTACAGAATGGAGCCCGGAAAAAGGTAGTTACCTAGAGCATTTCTTGTTATTTATTTCATTCTTTATTTTCACCAGAATGTTGAATACAGGGCGAAGTGCGAAGACAACTCGCAAAACCGGAGAGAGTAGACAATAATCCCGCATTTTATACCTGGGAGACCCTGGTCTAGCAATTCCCAAAACCGTAATACAAAAACTGCATATAGCCACTCAAAATTGAATATTTGGCAATATAATTTTCAAATCCATCGAATGTTCTTATACAGAGCCGGTAATTAGGGCATATCAATTTGCAGGAACGAACATCGGTCTTTGATTAACGGTTTAGTAAGGATCCGGCCATTGTCGGACGGTGGCTCTGAAAAACAGTTATTACTATAAATACAAAAATATTAGATGCTTTGTTTCCGGCACGGAACGTACAGGTAGATGCTCCAGTAGAGAATATTGAAAACCAGGAAGCCCAGCGGGAAGATGAGACGGGAGAGGAAGTCCAGTTTGTGGGCGCGGGCCACCGGTATCTGCAGACCGAACGTCTTGCGCTGACCGTACGCGTCACTCAACAGCGGCTGCTCGTTGTTGTCGATGCGCACCACCGTGTTAGTGTGCCGACGTTCGGCGCGCGAATAATAGTGGACGGCGGCGAACTCCAGGAGGCTGGCGAAGATGAAGAACAGGCACACGCCGGTCCATACGTCGATCGCTGTTAAAGAAGTTTAATACAGGTGAAAGCATTTAAACTTTGCACAGAGAAAACGCCTGACCTTTGGTGTAGGCTACCGGCGGAAGTTGGGAGTTGATGCCGGCCTGGGTGGTTGCCATGGTCAGCAGCGTCATAACGCCGATGAGGACGCGGGCGGTGGTGGCGCCGGCGTCGAACCAGAAGCTGATGAAGGACACCAGCACCAGCACGGTCTGTAAAACACGTTGAACCCTGGAGCCAGATTATCGGGTAATAATGAAAAAGCCGCCTTACCGTAGGCAGGTACACCTGGCAGATATAGTAGGAGAGTTCACGCTGGAGAAACAATCCGGCTTTGATGCAGGAGTAAGTTCCTGTTGATAACAATGCAATAATAAATAACACAGCACTGTTGACCAATTGCAGATCATAATTTTAACCATATGAAATTTTACCGAGCTGTAATTATCACTCGCGTGTACACCGGAAGGTGAGTAATCATGATTAACCCCCACAACGGAAAAAAAGAGAATGCAATAAAACGACAAAATACAAATGTGTGATTCAAAAATAAATAAAATAATATGGAAAATAAAAAACCAAACCCAACCAAATGAATCAAATAAAATATGAATGTTCGCACCGCTAGTGGTGTGCGAAGTGCACGTGCTGGCTTTACGGTCCACCAGACGGAAGCGGGCCATGGTGAGATCCGCGGCCAGCTGAATGGGCTGGAAATCCGAAGCCGCTCCGGTCTTCCACTCCACGATGACATCGCGACTAGTAAATCCATCTAAGTCAAAGGTCATCGTTGTACAGCCTGTTGCATTTGACGTGGTAGACGCCGGGCTGTACTTACAACTGGCCATACGGATCTCGCACACCTGCCGATCCATGGGGAACATGCGCAGATCCATGGGACATCCAAAGGTCACCGTCAGACTGTAAATAAACGGTTAAACAAGGCACCCTAAACAGGTCACCGTCAGACTGTAAATAAACGGTTAAACAAGGCACAATCGTGATACCGATGTTGTTGAACGTACCGCACGCTGTTCATCACGTCGCCGTTGGGAGTAATCCGTGTCATGACATCTGTAACATGATAAAGGTCATCGGCTGCACTGCAGTGTGATGATTAAAGAATTTACTGACTGGGAGTGGGGACCATGTGGAAGTAGGCGGAGCGTTCGTTCTGGAAGAACAGATCCGGCTTCCAGATGCGATCGGGATCCGGCAGGTTGAGATGGGCCAGGTGCGGCGCGTCGTAGGCCAGTCGCGGATCGTTCCACTCGGTGCGCAGTGTTATCTGGGCGTCATACGCCTGCTCACAGGACATGTACGTTTTTAATCACAAGCAGGGTATTGAATTCAGGAAAACTGAAGCTTCGTTGTTAATGATCAGTGGGTCAATGATTTAACTAAACAAATACTAAAAACAACATATGGTAACAGTAAACATATGAATTACTGCTTTATCATAAGCCGGCTGACTGTTTTTTTAATCATTTGCCGGGACGTTGTCCAGCAGGTTCACGGTTTTACGCTGTGTACGTATATTACGGTCGTTCAGCTGTCTTTATAATGTTCGGCAATTCCTAATTAATTTTAATTTTTTTGCAGTTTTGTTTGAACTTACGAGTATATTCTACTGGCACTCGGGGAGACCGGTTTTAAAGTAATTTTATGTCAACTGGGCTTACCATAGCGATGTCGTCCACACGGGTAATACTGCGGATGAGCATGTTGACGCGCACATGCACCGGCTGACTTTCACCTATAGTCAATCAAGTATGAATAGTAAATTATGGTTATGTAAGAAGCTGAATTAATACAGCTGTAATCACGCAACGGACGCAAGGATTACCGGTGCTGTTAAGGCCAGGGCGGAGCTTAGTATCGTAGCCTTCCAGCAACATATCCAGGACTTCCTTTTCGGAAAACCGCCTACATAAAGCGGATCGTTCAAGCCAATGAAAATAGCTGCAGCACGGCAAGTACCACCAGAGCAGGTTTTTATTCCCAAACTTAATGGCTATCTTTTTCTGGCAAAAACTTCTAGAAAGACTGTTTACTGAAATGCAAACTTGGAGAAATATTTGGCCAGATTTTATTTTAACTCGGCAAAGGTCAATTCAAATAACAAACCGGCGCTGGTTTGAACTGAAACCTTTAATAAGTCCGATAACTATATGATCCAAATTAAGTAGCAAAATCAAATAATTAATGATCAATGATCTAACTAAAATGATTCAAAATTTTCAACAGTAAAAGCAGATGAAAATGATAAAAATAAAATGTGTGCAAATATATTATTAAATCAAATCAATAATTGGCATGCAGTGTCACATTGGGCAGGGCAAGAACTGGTTCATATAGCTTTCGTAAATAATTTTTAATAATGCGCTGCTGAAATACTTGCTTTAAAACTAGAGAACACAAGAGAAAATAAAAATACGATGTTAGGCCGTTAGAAACGTTAATTATGTACTCGTACAACACATATTACTAAGTACGTGAAAGTTCAAAAATATTGTTTATGTTATTTCTGAAGACGAATTCGATGTAGAGAATAATAATAAAGTTGAGTTTTCAAAAACTGTATTCATTTAAAATTATGTTTTGATAGTTGAGAAATTTTTACCGCTCATTTTGGCAGGATACTCCAACAACGGCGAAGACAGCCACTGCCAGCAAATACCGGCAAATGTTAGCGAATTTCATGATGTGAAATTACCACGGCTTCCCAGATAATAAATCACCGCGTTGTTGGCCGACAAAAAATACCGCAGAATAATTTTTGCTACAACTGAATGCAGCTGGCGCAGGTGCGAAATTTCAATGTCAGTGGGAAAAAACTGTCACGAGAGTTATTCTGGGCGCGACTTAATGTGTGCAGAAAACAACAGACACACGGTGCGTTCGGGTCTAATGCTAATGCAACCGGTTTCCAGGCCGCCTTAGTTAGTCCTTATGCGGCAAGTTCTGAAGGATTTCCGCCGGTAGTGTATTTGCTGTTTGGCTAGGAAAAGGTTTTGTAACCCTGTTCTTGATGTTATCGAAGGTGCACTCGAGCGATAAAATAAAAGTGTTTCCACAGCTGAACAGCCTGTGTATTGTGACCGGGTGATTATGCAGATTAATTGTCGATTAACCGATATACAATGCACCGGCTGCTGCCTTTTCCAGTGAAATCACGCGGTTGTACCGCGTAAAGCATAATCTGATCCTTCTAATCAAAAAGGCAGTCACAAAAGAATTATTTTAAAAAAGACAGCAAAAAATAAAATTATGTTTATTTAATTAAACCATAAAAATAATGCTTTAGTTAAATTGAAAATAATAGCACAAAAACGACACTTGTAACTGCACGGTGCATGCTGAAAATTACTAAAACAGCATCAGGAAATGATTTAGTAATAGTAAAAATAAACCATCACAAACAATACATATAAGACCGAAATAAAGTAATAATGCGGTAAACAATAAAAATTCTAAGGAATAAAAACTCAAGGACAATGCTAATTGATTAGCATTGAAAGGTTTGGTACGATAAGGACTTGACCGGCGACAAGCGATATATACTGTAGAGTGCAGATATCAATAATACGAAGTATGCGTAGTAACTCGTACATAGTAAACTATGACAATACATAGAACAGTGTATGTGACAATCGCCAACAATTTTATTATGCAATCAGTTGTCCATAAAAACAGATTTGTTTACATTTTGTTTTCTGTCATCACGAACTTCATCTCTAACACACTCAGACCTCAACCGCTAGTCTGCCGCCATATATGAAGCAAAAATTATTTCTTAATACTTTGCATAAGGAAGAAAATGTGAACTAGGTAGATGCAACAAGTTGACCTTTGCATGCTATGCAGCGGTACGGATTTGCTGTGCTTATTTATATGCGCATTGCGCACATTATTGTTATGAAGTCTAACACTAGAACACAGTCACTTCAACACATATTTTACGGAACGATCGTCGACATAGCACAAACATTAAATGCCGTAAAATGGCTGCTTTAAAACTTTTCAATACAGTAAGTAAAGAAACTTGGTTACCAGCGCAAACATAACACCCACCATCGCGCCAACATTCCCTATAAACTAACACACATGAGTGACATGGGCTTATACAGAATTACACCCAAGATAAAAGAGAAGAAATTATTAATGTGGAGCCGCATCCGTCGACAGCCCAGTATATACCGTACATGTATCAAATTATTACTTACTCAGTAGGTAACTGCTGCAAGTCAGCACCAGTTACCTAATTAATTTAATTAACTACTCGTATCCAATTTTACATGTTGTATTGTATCTGTACATCAATATGTTTACAGCTACTTTACTTACTAATTCAACGATCACGGATGGTTCTTTATTTCGCATTGATAACTGATTAATTTTCTGCATATCGCCAAGTATTTCGTATTCGTTTTCGAAAACAGCTCGCTTTAATTAACTTAATGAACTGTTATTAGCTTAACCGAAAATCGAGAATACGAGTACAAACAATAATTAATAAATCTTAAGACAAATTATTCGTTCCATGACAAAGAGAAAAAGCGGGAACCGCTTTTCAAGGTCTGCTCCCAGAATTGTTGCGGCATCATCGAAGCATGCATATATCATGATATATGCATGCTTCGATGATGCCATAACATTGAAATCTGCAAATAAAATTATTACGTTGTGTTGTAACAAAAATATCCAGAAAACAGCGCAACAATTTCCTGTGCAAGGCGATATATAAGTATTTACTTGCTGATAAAAGCAAAAAGCAACTGATTTAAGGGTGACTGTGATCCATGGCATTCCATGCGTCTGACGCATACGTACTTCTAGCAGTTCTATACAGTACATACTTTAATTTACCAACAGAAATACGAAAACAATAAACATAAATTCAGTTTACGAATATGAACTTGTTTAAAGTTAAGGAGGCTTTGTAGAAAAAACCGGACAAAAGCGTAAAGCAAAGCCATTATAACAATTATTTGCACTTTTGTAATAAACTCTGATGCACGAGTAAGTAAAAGCATAAAAGAGTACAATCATCTGGTAGCTGCTGTACATACGGACAGGAGAAAACAATCAATTAAAGCATGACTTTTTTTCCATAAAATTACAGTAATTATGTAGAAATTCATGCAAAATAAAATCCATTAGTTGAATAATTTTTCTTATTACGCCAGGCAAAATCTCACCGCATATAGGCCGCCCTGGACGACGGCGCATATGATGAGATTGGTTAGGAGATCGAGCTGGAATTGTCACATCACTTCTAGCTCAATGTCTTAGCAAATCTCATTGTACGCCGGTGTCGCCGTGTCGGCAGTAGTGACAACATAAGACGCCATCAGCTTTAAATCTTTGATTATGATTAGTACCCTAAGGATTCTACGCATGGACTTCCTCCACTGTCAGCCGGTATCGTAGTCCTCCGCGCGATGACCTTTCTTACAGTCATAGAAACACCAAATTGACAAACTTACGAAAACTGTCATCAGTAACGATGCAACAACGATAAATTTAAAAATAAAATACAGGCCCGAAGTCATCTTGCATTACCGGCATAATTTTATTTACAGCACTAATTAGGTACTTGCATCTCCAGCAGCCGTGCAGCTATTGCCGGGATGGGGAAGAAGGCGACCGCGACACGGCTTGATTTCGAAAGAAATCAGCTGTCCGAAAATAAACGCGGTTAGCGGAAATATAACTGAGAGGTTAGTTAGAGCATGGACAAGCGAATGTATGACCACAAACAACAGAAATACGTCGTCCGCATACAACATCGATTTATGTGCATGGGAATGCGAAAACAGCACTACGTTCCAACTTCCGGCCAACGCGCCCATTCAAGCCGAAGCGTTCACGGTGATTAGGCCGCAGGATTTCGGCTGTCGGCTGATTTCTATGTATCGCTTAATGGCGTTTGATTATTATGTATATGGAAATGCAGAATGTACAATAACGAAATAGACGGGAGACACGACATTAGTCGGGAAGCGATCAAGCGAGTAGTACTTGTGTTTGGGGTGTTTGGGGACATGTAAGGTTAGTTTACGAACGAACTATCCGCTCCAAAGTGGTAAACACGTCGTCGCGAATACCGCCATAACGGGTTCCCATCTAGAGATTCTTGACGGACTAGGGAGAAGCCATACCCATAATAGGGGTACCAATACACGCCAATGCCAATGCTATAAAAAATGTTTTCACTTATCGTGCGCTCCTATGTTCATGGTGATACTGCCCTTTTAAACTGAACTGGGCAAACTGGACTGAAAACGACTAAAAAATTACTTTGATAATTAACAAAGAGTATGTTTAATATTGTAACGAGAAACTCTGTAGGAAAAAAATAAAAGTCAGAAAAGAAAACAGTTTCTGATACTCATTAAGCACTGGAGCCTATGCTGCGAATCGTACATATGTATTACACAAAACACCCGCCAAGCACAACGTTCCTGATCGCAACGGTGCCATCGTTCTACGAAACTAACCGCTGTAATATTTTTAAAGCTGAGGCTAATTCAGTTACAAAAAGCAGTGCAATTCAGAGATGCGTTCATTTGATTGTTTTTATAAAAAATTAATCATTGACACTTTACCATCCCGTAAGGTACCTGTTATCGAAGTTGATTTGCCAACGAGTTCTGGGTATTCAAGCACATAGCCACCATACTACGATTTTCAACAAATTCTTGATGTACGACCAACAGCTCATTCCATAGTGAAGTATGAGCAAAGTAGTAGAAAATACCAGCACAATCAGCGCAAATTCTGTATGGTGACTGTCCGCCTAAAATGTTGCTGTCAGAGTTTCTACTGAGCAGCGTTTGATTTCAGGCGCACGTTTCCTTGTTTTTCTGTGATCCCCGGCTCTGCGGGATTTTTCGTTTTTGCGAAATGTTTGTAACTTTTCAGTTATTTTTTTAAATTTTTAAAAAATTTTGTTGTCCCCAAGCGTGACATATTCAAGTAGGTAATCGTTACAGCTGCTGCCGAGGATCCGGAAAGTGCCTACGTTACTGTAATGCTTTGATCCACCAGTAATGCAAAAGCCCACAAACGGCCCCCAACTAGCAAACCAGAAGAAATATTTACAGACAGTTACAGCAAACAACGGGAAACCGTATTCTGTCTCAGGGTTTCAAGTGGAGAGGTTGTAGTCAAACATTAGTGGAGAAGTGACTCAGGTCATGCATAAAGCTTGTATCTTTTATTTCAATAGCATGATAACAATATCAAGATCTAATTATGGTTAAACGAAACAGCGTTCTCTACAGTACCGATTGCTGAAGCAGCATTACCACGTTGAACTGCAAAGAGATGTTCTGTTTCAAAAATTCCAGACTACGAATCTCGCCGGTTTGTAGCAAAATCCTCTTCCCAATCTCGTTAACAAATCGTTTGGCAGATGTACCAAAACTGCCGAATGTTTCGAAACCGACAGCCTTAAATTCGTATCGCCCCAAGAGGAAGCTGTACTTTCTTGCTTATAACAGCTTAATGCCACGACACTACAAATGAAGACAAACGTTAACGTCGTCAATGACAGTACCAGTACTCATCAGTGCTATTAACGATAAATTTTAATATTTCATGTAGGCTCGTAGTGAAGTGGCTGAGAAAGGATGTGCCTTATACGCAGACAGCCACCCGCTACATTGTACCGTAATATGACTCAAGCTGTTCGAACTTCGACATTTACTACTACATATCATCAGTATTATTACTACATCAGCATTTACTACTACATTTACTACTACATCAGCATTTACTACTACATATAGATATACGCGTTTGCGAAAGGCTATTCAACAGAAAACTTAATTCACAACTTGAATTCGAAGCCATACATGTAAGCTATGACCGTTAAGTTGACAAGAAATGTCACAAATCGGTTAAATTTACCTGGAACAACAGTATTATACAAAACTGCACGCAGAATATCTGTCACGCCGCGATCCAACACTATTACAAAATATTTTCTAATGCAACTTATCCGAGGTATAAATAAACCACCAGAAATACAAAAAAACGATGCTGTATTAAAGCGTTTTACTCTGTCAGGCCATTAGCGGAAATGCATGGAATACTATAACTAGCGAAGTGCTACAAATCGATGAAAATTACCTGGAACTACATTATAAAAAAACTGCACCCCACGCCGCGATCCATCAGTATTACTTTCGAATGCATCAAATCCGGCGTATACCGCAGGGAAATGAACAACCAGAAATATAAAAAATTGAACTACTTCGTATACTACAGCGTTTACCTCTGTCAGGCTATCGCATGGATGACGGCATACTGAAGCTAATGATAACTAAATCGGCCAATAGCCACAGAACTACGATTTCCGATGCCTCCTATGGAGATTGATACCGTACCGTAAGACTATTCTACAGTTTTTGCTGCCAATAATAAGTACAGTGTACCAACCGTAAAAACCAAGATATCGCCTGCATAATCGACTCACAATATTTAAGAAACTATCTAGTCGATACTGTTAATAAAAACAGTTCAGTAAACTCAAAATCAACCTTGCCTTCGTGTTTGTAAAGACAAGGACAGATCCAGCTCGGTATCCAGTAGACCGCCGGTCCTGTTCGCCAAATCGATCTCCGCCGAGCGCAGCGTTCTCTTGGAACGCTGCGACCAACCACGGTATCCGGCAGTGTACTACAGCATACTGCGCGTCGCACCTCCATCTTGACAGCGATCGTCACCGACGTCAGTCCCTCTTCCAGGCATTTGCAGATAACCAAACGTGTCAGATTTACCTGTTATATCTCTTTTCTTTATCACTTTATTATGTTCCGATATCTTGCGCCTTGTGTTCGATTTGACCAATAAAGATTAAATCAACGTGTCAGATGCACACTGCACATTCTGCACGGATATAATTATCGTAGCAGTATCGTAGTACAATGGCAGTCTTCCGGTTATTTTCATTGCAGCCTCTAGCAACCTTTGGAAACCTTTGATTCCACAAGTTTACGAAGTAATAGACGTACTGTTATCTTTTTAATCCAAAATACAATTACCACTTAATTCATGTACATGTTTCCGTGAACAGTACAAACAGCGACAACGTGCAATATCGCAAAAGGAAAACACATACAAAGTGCATTGTACTCGTACAATTCTCTTCACAAGTAACGCATTCATGGAAATTATGTACCAGTACCAAAAAAAATATTATGAAAAATACAATGTAATTCGCAATTAACTGTTAAAAAGTACTGGTAAAAAAACGCCACTTTGCAAAAATGCAACTCGCTGGCGACAGTGAACGACTGTGTTAAGTATGTAAAAATGTCGACAATTAAAACCACAATCGCACGGAACATATTGTGCCAACGAAATTTCTGTTTGCATGCTTACAGCCACGATACTACGATTTTTCAGCAGATTATATATACCAGTGACAAAATTAATAGCACCACCAACAAAATTATTTTTAGCCTACATCAAAATTAGCAACCAACAGCTCATTCCTTAAGGGGACCACTATGAGATGACTTTTCGTTTAATATGTTTCAAATTTTAACATCAGCTTGTAGGAAAATTTTCGGGCTTCCAGAGAGTGTGTCCCGATAAGATATAGTATACTGTGATCACAAGTTATCAGTTAAAAAACAAGGCGGGTCAGCAGCGGCGCAGTAAATGCACTGATGTTATCGGCTAGCCATGGCCAGCCACATGGCAGATATGCCACAGAAGATCTCAGACAGAACATCAAATGCTGTCCTGTGGCCGGAGCAAACCCATTCTTCCCTCGCAAGCTATGTCCTGTCTGATCTCTTTATGCACAGCGCGGGCATGGGTAGCCGGCTCTGGCACACATTGCTGCCGGCCAGTCAACAAGCCCTCCATTCAGCTGACGTTTTCCAAAAACTAGTTAAAGGGCTTTAAAAATCGATAACTTCATTGTTAAACTTCCTACACTTTCCAAATGGGCATCAGATAATGTGTTATTTTCTAGAAAGCTTATATACCGACACTCCGCTGTAGTCCAACAAAGCGTGTTTGAGTAAACTCAAAAAAACACTTTTCAGAAAGTGTTTTTCTCAATTTTTTTGTAAACTAACAACATTTTTTATTAACATGTTGGAGAATATAAGCTTTCCAGGCTAAAACACATTTAACGATGTGTATTGCATCTAATTCGAAAAAACTTTCTCATTCAGCTTTTGATTCCAAAGTTTTTTCTTTGTTTCTTGAATAGCTCTGTCTAGACAGAGCGCAGACAAGATCGCAGCACACCATTGTGTAGCCAAACCTTTTGCGCCTGCAGTCATAACAATAGCAACAGTGTTCTTTCAGTTGTTTTAAACTTATTCATGTTTTCCCAGACCCACTTTCATCTCATAGCCCTCCCCTTAAGCTGAAGTACGAGGGAAGTACCAGCACGATCAGCGCAAATTCTACATACAGTAGTCTATATCCACCTGAAATTCGTTGTATCTGTACATGTGGATGCTTTTTATTGAGCAGCGACTGATTTCGGGCCAATTTTTGTAATTGTTTGCACGTATGGCTAGCACAGTTGCCTACCAGTTAAAATCGTTTTAAATCCTGGCTTTATACCGCCTCCGAACTTTAACTTTAAAATGTCACAACAACCGTGAGAACAAAATTTGCGAAGTAAATACGAGTAATAACGCAAGGAAGTAAATCGATGTGTTTTTCACGTGAAAAAAGCTTTCAGAACTGATTACATGATAATTATTGTTTTTATACAAGCTTGTACAGATACATAAGATTAATAGAAAATAATCTTTCCAATGTCAGAGGCGGCCGGAAGTATCGACATTTAATGGAGATACGACCCAGAAACCAAACACCCACCAACTGACGTGAAACGGATTCTGCAGAAGTCTTTCTTACAGACTTTTACAGAAAACCAGCCAAGTCAGATGAGCAGTGCAGTTCCTTCCCAAGCTGACACCGAACGTACCATACATAGCAGGTATAATCGTAAAACATGAAATAATTTCGGTTCTTAAAAAAAATTTATTCTGCTGTTTACCGAAACTTTTAATGTACCGTTTCGTAATGGTTTATGGCAATGGAGGATGCAATTTTCCGCCTAGCGGTGAAGCTATAGTTGCCATCATACGTACTACGAGTTTTGAGCGAATTCTTGATACACCGGCAAAATTTGGTGTGGACAATGACATCACATCATCAAAAATTGATTATTTACGTCCTGTGTCGAAATGTGAAGCCGACCCGTCATGCCATAATCATGTATTCATGTTTAAAAATACAAATACGTACACTTAAAAAATACGAAAGAAAACGGCTAAAAAAATTCCAGTATTCGTACAAGCACACATAAAATATGAAAAAGCAATACGCGAGTTAATATAAGTCAATCAGCTGTACACATACCGTTAACTGTTAAGTACAGTAGGTATACCGACACTGATTTCAGTTAACTAAAAAAATATTCACTAAAAAGATTAAATTTATTTTCTCTGTCATATGTACCGTATCAGGATCCGTGGCGAAAGTAAAGTTAAACGATAATGCAGCATTGAAGAGAGATCGAGGACTAATTGCCATAACACTACGAATGCAGATGTAGTGTTATGGCAATTAAGGCTGCGACGATTTCGTTGCCGCAGCCTTCGAAATTTACGGACCTTTTGGAGACGGTACTAAAAAGCTAGTGGAAACGGTTGGAAACGGTATTGCGGCTTCAACTGGCCAAAAGCGGGCGAAAGAGTTTTTTAAACAGCGAATATCTATGCAAATACAACGGGGAAACGCGATTTGTGTAATGGGTACGATCCCCGACCAGGATAGCATAGAGGAAGTGTTTCTTTTGTAAATGCCGTTTTGTTCTGGTGCATAGTTTGCACTCGTACCACGATACTTATTAAAGGTTCAATTTGTCAGTGTTATGGTAATATTACAATGTCAGCAGTTATAACATAGTCACCAGCCGGTTTACGATAGGAATTATAGTCTGCGGTAATTAGGTAGAAATCTTACGACTGATTGGCGAATGTTTATTTTTCTTACACGGGCTGCGTCAAAAGTAAATTTAACAGCTGAAGAGAAACCTATGTCCGAAAACGAACGAGTACAAGGAAACAGAATGTCCAGTGTTGTACTAAACAAAAAAATTAAGAATCCTCCTCATAAGAAAGCGCGCCAAAATACAAGACGGTTTATGTATCGTAAATAACAAGATTACACTAGCACCGAAAGGTTTACGTTAGTATTTAGGTATATACCGCAACCGCCGTCTCAACTAGAAAGGTCACCGCGAAAATCTTTTCGTCCGCATGAAGAACACGGTATCTGAACGCACTTTTCCTGTATTAGAATACTGTAGCGCGATTGCGAATAGTACCCGTACAAAATTAAGTATGCGATTGTGTTGTGCAACCGCTAACCAAATCTGGCAGCACTGTAGTCTTCGGCCAACAAAACACATTAATTCCCTTACTGGTAAAATGACAGTTTCGGTGTTTAAAAAAAACCAGATTCGATTTGGACCAGGAAATTTTGAGTACACGGAAATGCTCCAAAGATCCGGGCACAAGTCATTGCTGTTCTATCCGAAAATCCCTGCAGTTAATCTATGTATATGTTTGTTTTTGGCGACCTACCATTCAACCGTAAAGGGCGGCTTTAGTGTTTTTATGTGCCATTTACAAACAGCTTGACTGCACAACTAAGCGATCTGGAATTCCGGTTTTATTTATGATTCATTCTCTGCAACATGGAATTAAGTAATGACCTTTGAAATTTATGCAACGGTGTCAGGCGTATAAATACGGTTTTGTAGTGCTCAGTTAATCATGCCATAAACATGGTTTTCCTATTTTGAACAAGTACCGCCTACACAAAGAATATCAAATTTACGAAAATCTCTCATTCCAAAATTTTAAATTTTTGTAGGTTTCTCAAATCTACCTAAGATCTTTTAAAATACTCAGTACATAAAACACAGTTACCAGCGCAAACACTTTCACCATCGTGTCTACTTTCAGACTTCAGTACGGTATCGATACTAACCCAGAAAACAAAAATAGGAATTCAACGGGAATTACAAACACACTCATAATATTATATTAGAATGGACTGCCTAACCAAACCGGCGCAGGAATACTGCGATACAAACAACACGCCAGAGAAAAAGTTGTTGAGAAAACGAGACACTCAAACTTGACCCATATCGCTGTACGACAATTTGAAACTCACCAGTATCAGCGCAAGTAAAAATTCTGCGATACACTACACTACGATATTCCTTGTGGACGACCGCGGTGCCGTTTTCTTTGGTGAGTGTGTTTCGAAAACAGGAATCGGCATCTTTGTATAATGCAAAGAAGCAGTGTCATCTCCTAAAGTCAATTTTCCCATGTACTGTAGAGTTTTTTTATTTAGAAAATTTTATATGGATGAAGAAAAACCCAAACCACTATAATAAATAAACTCACGTAAGCATTAGAAGAAAATACGATCAAGTGATAATTAAAGAAAAGACAAGACCACCCAAAAAATAAAAGTACTTTCGAGTGACGAAATTAGCTGAAATTTGAGGGAAACTCCGACAAACAAATAATGTCCGAAATAAATGGCAAAAACATTCACTTAAAGCTACGCTTTTCCCCTTCACTCTATTAGCGCACCTTATGTGATTAGCACCAAAATTTTTTCAACTCAACCACCATCACACTACGATTTCTTTACCACCCTGCATACATTAAATAAGTGAAGCTATACCATTACAAAAATGCAACGGATCGGACACAATACAGAGTACGTCGGTCGTAAAAAATCAAAACAACGGAAAAAAAATGCCTATACTTTCGTAAATTATTAGTATCTAATTATCAGCAGGATGGCTTTTGATGGAACCACCACCAGTCACAACACTGCGAATGCCGGTGCTCCCTTTGCAGATTTGAATCTTAAGATTAAATATTTCACACTGACAGACATTGCAGATTCGGCACCGGCATGACAACGATTATCGTAGAGCAATGGCAAAACCCGGTCGGATTCAAACGCAATCACGATTTGCTATAATTTGCAACTTACTTTAATAAAATTTGCCTGTTTTTATTTTTGTACGTCATTTACGCCAGCAAGAATTAAAAAAAAGGTGGTAACAAGAGAGAAGTCAAAAATCGAAGGACTATCGCGGCCATAAAAGTAAAACGAATCCGGAAATGGCCGAAAATGATAATATAAAATGACGATGTAATGCTGCATATTAAAATCGCTATTAATTCTACCAAATGACCCACGAATTCGCAGTGCTTCATTAATCCGCGCCACAAATGTTTTATTATTTTCATTCTTTTGTACAGATGCCGTCTAAATAAATAATACGTAATAAAAAAATCTTCATCACTCAGCCATTAAGTGTCTTAGAATTGTCTCTGAAATAAGTCAATAAAATTCCGCTACCAGCCCAAACAAACCACTCACCGTCGTGCTGAATGTACACTCAATACCTGATATTAATGGGAGAGAATAAGAAAGTAAACGTAAGAAATTCAACGGGAATTACGCACACGCAAATGTACAAGCGACAGCACGGACTGGGTATCCGCATTCCGTCTATGTTGGCTGCGAGATCAGCAGGGGAAAGGTCTTGACCGTGGAATGCCAGGGCGTCGACAGCTGGAAGAAGTTGATGTGGTGCCAGTCGCAGCCGTCGATGGCCACTGCAAAGGAAAAACCAATCCTTTTCTTCGTCGTTGCACATCATCATTTATCAGACGTCATTTCAATAATATTAAATTCATTTGTAATAATATTACTCGGGGGAAGTTGTCTCTATATCTGCATTCACGGCTGATTAGTTTTCAAAATAATAACGAATACTTCACATGGTTTCCCTGGGAAACAATTAATTACTGACTGATAGCAAATATTTCACTCATCAGCGTCAAATAACAGTGAACCCGTTTTAAGCACGTAATAAAGAATACAACCAAAATTAAAAATCAATATTAAAAATATAACAGCAATCTTAATTAAATGATTTAAATTATGACTAGAAAATCATTTCTATATAAAAAGTTTGATTAACCAAACTTCCACTTAATGCAAAGTTCCACTGACCTTTCATGGTGGTCCCCTGGGGCTTACTGATCCGGCAGATGAGGCGCGTGACGGGCTCCTCGCGGACCGTCCTTGTCTCGGAGTCCTTGGGCTTCTTGGCCAGGGCGCGCATCAGCGGGATCTTCTTCTCCTTGACAGCGTACAGCAGCGTGAAAACATTGCCGCCCGTGCCGATAACGGCGCTGCCGCCCGGCTGCGCCTGCGTAATGGGCCGCACCACGTACAGGAACTTGAAGGGCGCCTTCAGCGAGGTCTTCACCGAGGGGATGTCCTTGGGCGGGGCCTTGTGGGGGGCGCGCGAGGCCACGCTGCCCGGCGTCTCCGTCACGGATAAGATGACCTCCGTCTTCTTACTGCGCTCGTCGCTCGACTGACTCCCCGGCATCCAGAAATCCACCTGAATATGTCAGCACATTACTCCACCAGTGCAATGACATTCTTATGTTAATGACAAACCAAAATACTAGAACAAGAGACATAAATGCGATAATATAATTATTATTAATAAGGAAATCCAACCGACTAACCAACACAATTTGATCGGCAAAAAAATCCAAAAGAAGTAAAACGCTATTTTGGATGATTCGTTAGAGGCAATGGTCGCTGAGTCATCAAAGACAAGTGTAAATGATAAATACCGATGCACGTTGAAGGAACTTGGGGCGCTTCCGTGCCACTACTCTACGGCTACCGTCACTGAACACGGTGAAACCAACGTTGTGAGCTCTTGCTGTGAACTGAGCAGGACTCTCATGAAAAATATATCCAGTAAACCATAAATGTACCGAAAATAATAATACGAAAAAATAGGTACAATAGATATGATTAATCAGATTGGTGGGATCCAAATTAATTCCAAAAAAAATCAGAAAATCCCAAAAGTACAGCTAATCAAATTTCCCTAGTAAGCTACACTGCAGAAATACAGGAACGCAAGCTACTGCTGTTTACCAGTCACCGGCCTCCTCCACATACCTGCAACTCCATCAGCTCGCCGGCCTTCTCCCGCTCCCGTTCCCGCTCCCCACCGCCGCCCAGTCCCAGGACATGCGCCAAATTGGGCGAATTGGGCGGGGAGAAGTCGCGGGTGTCGTGCGGCGTCAGACCGGCCGCGTCGCGCTCCTCCGTCTCCAGAGAATCCTTCACCGGCAGATCGGGGCCGCCGCTGACCCGCACGTCGATCAGGAAGGGTATGAAGAGCTGCGGCGAGTCCGGCTGGTCAGTGGGCGGCGCCGGACCGGGCTGTGTCGGGGGTTTGATGATGTTGATCATGGCCTGCGCCACCGGGAGACTGAGCAGCTCCTCCGCCGACTGGATGTACAGCTTCATCGTCCCCACGATGTGCTCCCAGTCCACGTCGTCCGGGTCCGTGTGCTCCAGCGCGGCGAACCAGGAAATCTATCAATCACACTTGGGTATGATTGCAGCAATCACAACGGCTGGTTATCCTATGGTTTTACAGAAAAAAATATACAACATGCTACATACAGTTTTTATATAAATAAAAATTATAATTATAGATAGTTTGTCCCGCCAGATAAAAAATGTTAAAGATTAGCATCGTTTGAAATAATTAAATCTATTATGCGTTGCACACATGGTAGCATTTTAACGCGTTGAGGATACGGCTAGATCAAATACACTGCAGTACGATACCCAACAACATAAACACACGAGAGTACAGCGACGTGATTAAAATACGCACCAACTAAATTAACTTTCATTCAAGACCTATACAACAATTATTACAACAATTACAATAATAATAAATTCACTAAATGGAATTAAAATTACACTGCCTCACTGCTGGTTGTGCCGGTGCGACGTACCTCGTCAAAGACCTTGCCGGCCAGCGTGTCGGCCTGCAGGATGAAGCGCGCCAGTCCGCTCTGGCCGAGCGGGACAAAGATGAAGCGGATGCCGTTCTGCCAGTCGGTCGGCCGCTCCGAGAACGTCTCCACGTAGACACGCAGCGTGGCGTTGACGAACTCGTCCCCGCCGCACAGTACCACGCGGATCACCGGCTGGTGCTGGCCGGATGCGGCCCGCGAGAACTGCAGGCGCTGGAAACGCGCTACCAACTGCGCGAAGCAGGCCTTCAGATCACCTACACAAGCCAAGGTATGCAAGATATCGCAGACACTGCCACGATCAAAGGGATTTTATAAAATCCATCTATTTATTTTATTCAAATTCCATTTCATTTAAAAATATATTTACCAGGTTTTATAAAATATAAACATAGACAGTAATAATGTAAATGCACTAGCAACTGACATCAATGTAAGTAGCTTTGTTGGAATTACAAAGGAAAATCAACAAATCAGAACCAAAAAAATCTCAAATGTACATCCAGCATTACCAAACATATTAAATTCTTGGGTAGAAATTTGACACGCTTCAATCATACTGATGAAATAAGATGCCATCGTACTACAAAACACACTACGGCTCTCTAAACTACATTATCCGGTGCTGACTGCCGCAAATACAAACAAAAAGGAAGAGCGAAAGAAATAATTAATTATTACTTTACTGGGCAAAAGGCCATCAACATAACAAAAATATGCATTCGCGTAATACTACGTAAAATGATTCGCATAATTAATGTGAAGAAATACAAATAAAAAAGCAAGCATATGGATAAGACAAAATTAGTAAGAAATAAGTAATCTGAAAGATAAATCAGTCAAATCATCAAATAAATCAAGAAACCAAATAAAAGATAAGATGTTGATTCAAACCTTTGTACTACTTAAGAATCAAAAAGGCATGAAAAAGGAACACAGGAACTAAAAGAATAAAAAGAAAATAAAGGAATAAAAAAGATAAAATTAATAAAGGTATGGTATAAAAAAGAAAAAAACCTAAAGAACCTCACTGCCGTTGTGCACGTACCAATACTGGCCACGGCGACGGCCGGCGCCCCGCCCAATCCGCCACAGAACTTGTCGACGAGCGGCCGGCCCAGCGCGTGCTGCCCGTTGACCCAGACCATCATGGTGGGCAGCTCGTCGTCCGGCGAGGGGAAGACGTGCTGCAGCTGCTCCATGAGGACCGCCCGCGGGAGGGGGTCCACCGGGAAGGCCTGGCTGAACTTGCGCCCGGGACCCTCCACGCTGTACACGTCGCGCGGGAGGGACGCCGCCGCGTCGGACGCCGGCTTCTTGTCCTTGTCGCGCATCGACCACGACTTCTCGCGCAGCACCAACGCCTTGGCTTTCGGCTTCTTCTCCGTCTCCTTTCCGCCGGATTCCTCGGGGCGGCGCTCGTGAACGGCCGTGCCGTCTTCATCGGTGAGATTGTCCTATCAAACACACCTCTTGCCAGCTGCGGTTGAGATGATGAAAGATAAATTCAAAAATCCATTACGAAATTCGTCATTCATTTGAGAAAACCAGGCATAAGAATTACTTTCACAATTTACAAAAATTTTCTAATAAATTATGTATTACAAAAAACTGTTTAATTAAATCTTTACTGTTTACTGCGGCAGTTAATGTAAAGTCCCGTGAAATAAATGTTTAGTCGACACCAATATGTAGATCAGGCCGACCCAGTTGCGTGCCACCGTACTACGATCACTAATCAAATTACCATGTACCGAACACCAACAAAACTGACAATGAATATCACACCAACAAAATGGAATAATTATTTAGATTTCTGCCGTATTTATTTTCGTATCCTTTGAAAAATTATTAATTTGTCAAACTTCGTTTTTAAATTTAATAATTGATAAACGATAAATTATAAGAATCGATTTTCTTTAAAACATTAATTTTCCGATTTTCTAACAAATGTAGGAATCAAAAAATTAGGCATAAGAAAAACTCCAAGTATAGTTCATATGTATCATCTTTTTAGGCATAAATAAATTTAGGTACGTATCAATTTTTAATTTCTCCGAAAATTTTCATGTGTTGCTTAGCAGAGTTAAGCCATCGCTAGCGAGAGCAGCGTTAACACAAGCATACCGGATGAGAATCAGAATTGTTGCGGGATGCCTCGTCGTTCTTGTCCAACTGCAATACCCACCACGTTTAGTCACTCAACACGCAAATTTCCACGGCTACACCTGACGCACCCGTGTCACGTTCAACGTCGCGGAATCCGGCGTCAATCCGGACGCAGTCGCGCCACCGCTGCCGCCGGTCAACGGCGACAGTCCGCTGTCCGTCGGCTTCTGGCTGGCCAGCATCAGGGTGGACCCCGAGCGACCCGGTTTGAAATACGGACTGCGGAGAAACAAACGCCACACTGTACAGTGTTCGTAGCGAGATGTAACGTGTTTGGTTACCTGAGATGCGGGCGTGGAGTGGACTGGACGCTGATGTTGTCGAAGAACTCGGGCGCGCTGTCACTGTCGAAATCCAGTTCATCCAGCAGCTCATCCTCCAACACCGCCTTCTCGTTGGCGTCTAGTTCGGCTTGCTCCGGGTCGATGTCCACATCCACGTCCGGATCGAAACCCTGTAGCAATACATCGAAATCGTGCCTAGTGCAACAGCAGGTAATGTTCTTTCTATTGCCATGAGATTTTGCTTGGGTTTTCTTTTTCTGTTATTACTAATATCCCATATAAACAATACATCCAGTAAAACGCCGGTGCGTAATGAGAAAAATATAAGTGAGAAAAAAAGAGCAGGAGTCGTATTACGATGTCAAAATTGAGATTTCTCACAACTTAATGTAAGCAACGGCATCATTGCAATAAATCACCTGGAAATGGTAGCAAGCCATGAGCCCATCTTCTACGCTCAGCGTGTCTATTGAGCATATACGCGATACACGGAAATGGCTACGATTTACCGTGTACATTGTACACGATATGAAAGCATAGTTTGCCAACTGTCAGGCTAACTTCCAGCTATTTTATAAAAAAAAGAAAAATTATAATTCCCAAAAACAGAAAATGTGGTTATAAAAACATATATATTCAAAAATACGCATTTACTGCAGGAACAAATGTACAGAATATGTAAAGTACCCCTTACATTTAAAAAAAGCTCCACACCCTAAGTAAATACAGAATTCAAAACCCAGTTAAATTTCCGTTCGTACCGTTTCAGATGCCTTGAAGCGTCGCAGCAGTGAGATGAATTTCTGCTTGAAATTCCCTTGCTAAAATCAAAATAGTACACTGAACAGAGGAATCTTGTGAAGAAGAAAGTAACGGGGAAAACAGCGCGTACCCGTCCCATGACCATCTTCCGGCGGCTCTTGCCGCTGACGCCGCCACTGCCTTCCCCGCCGGGAGCGTGATGATGGCGGGGATGGGTGTGCGCCCGCAGCCGCACATTCTCCGGATCATCACCGGCGTCCGCTTCACTGTCCGACACATCCGACAGGTACTCGTCCTCCTCCGAGGTGTTATCTAACCTCACCACAAACAATACTCTTGAATTTTCGAGGAAATGCAGTATTCATTACGAGCAACACATCTACGCAATTCATAGGTCAGCGATAAAAATATACTTATGGCTTAAATTGACTGAGCTACATGAAATAGTACATGACACTCATAGCAAACTGACGTTGTACCAAAATAACGAACTGACAGGGTTAAGCAGAATAAAGTATAAATTTCACTATGAGAAAATCATTATATTTAGTTAATGACTAATCCCATACTGAGGTAAACTGGGTGATGAAAGCTGTCAAAACTCAGACACAAATTAAAATCAATAAAAAAAGTTATACTGATATTCGCTCATTTATTCAAGACAGGATAAAATGCAAAAGTATAGGAAACAAGTTTGAACGGCACTGTAACCACTACACTACGATTTCTTCACCAGAGCACAACAAGTACGATTTATGGCAAAGTATCCGTTGCGCTAGTTTTTCGACAATGACAAGAAAAATCTATCGCTGACTGGTATCACTCATTATAACCTCACCGTCTTCCAGTGCCAGTGGTTCCTTCCCGTTGGGCGCCGAGACGGGTTGCGTGGCGAGGGAGACCATCTGGATGCGGGCCACCACGTTCTCCTTGCTCTTGGCGTTGGCGTAGAGATTCAGTTCCTGGTCCACGGATCGCTGCAGCACCTACACGACAAATAACTCTTGATACACGACACCGGATGTTCGGAATAACAGAAGCCGTTCATATCAATACTTCGTTCATATCCACACCGCCGATGGCCAGCGTTTTGAAGCCGAGAATACGCCGGTTCTTGTACTTTTTCCGCCGCTGCAGCATCACCAGCAGCAGATTGCCGCGCTGCTTGAGATAATGCGGATACTGCAAAAACGGAGCTCATTTACTACGCTTTTATGTAAGCTATTAAACGGAAAACCCGAAGCCAGACAGTTAGCCACATTAAAACATCTACAAATCAATGAAAATTATCTGGAACTACTGTACATTATAAAAAAAAACTGCACGCAGCCCCGCGATCCATCAGTATCGCTTTCTAACGCAACTAATCCGGCATAGAGGTATTTGAACAATCAGAAATTTTATATAACAAAAAATGATACTACTGCGTTTTACTCTGTCAGGCTATCGCATGGCAAACAGCAGCTTCTGGAAGTCGAATGTTGAAGAATTTAACAGCCACAGCACTACGATTTCCTATACCATTTGTGCAGATTGGAGCCGTGCCGACACACTACTGTACTCCATTGTAATCATACTAATGTTCATAATCAGTCCAGTATACCAACCGCCAAAATCCAGATATACAGTAGACTGCATTATCGGCATACATTATTAAAAAACCAATTAGACGATACTGTGAATAAAAACAGTACGAGTACAGTAAATTTAACATCTGACTTCGTACCTGTAAAGACAAGGACAGATCCAGCTCGGTGTCCAGCAGACCGCCGGTCTTGTCCGGCAAATCAATCTCCGCCGAGCGCAGCGTTCTCTTGGAACGCTGCAACAAACCATGATTAAAAATCTCTCAGTACTTTCAGCAACTCCCCGGTATGCTCCAATATGACCACATTCTCACCTCCATTTTGACAGCGATCGTCACCGAGGTGAGTCCTTCTTCCAGGCATTTGCAGATAACCAAGCGTGTCAGACGCACACTACAGATTCTACACAGACAGAGAAACGTAACGATTATCGTAGTACGCGGGCAAGATGTAGATCGACCTCTGAATCTCTGCACAATTTTCATGCTACCAGAATTACAAAAATTGTAAGCAGAATTTAGTAATCTTTTTGCTCCCATGTAACTAAAATAACCACCCCCGTCTCAAATTTCACAAAATCCTGTTTACGCTCGCCTAGGAAAACATCGAACACCACAAAGAGCGACAATAAGACTATATGCGATATCGAAACAGGAAATACGGTACTTGCACAACTTTGTTTGCTAGCATTTCCAGAAACCAAATTCATTGAAACTACGCATCGAAAACAAATTAATAAAAATACATATATTCAAATACACCGTTTAATTGCAAATTCTTAAAATTTGCGGAAAAATTTCAAGAAAGCTGGCAAAAAAAGGAAACCAGCTGCAACCGACTGGGAACGATCGCAACAGGAAAATCAACGATCGCTGCCCAAATAGCGAGGCAAAACAAATGGCAAAAGTGAAAAAATACCACTTTCTACAAAGGCATCTATCTAACTTACAGCGTACTGCAAATTGCAATGAAAGCAAAATGTGGAAGAAATGGCAGCTGCACCACACACGGAGAGAAATTTGATAAAGAAAAATACGGGTAAATGTATACCTGGGCGTGCAGAAGGCCGGCGTGCGGTCCAGATCCCCGATGGCGAAGAGCTTCATGGGGATGGGCTTGTGGACCACCCCGAAGGCCGTGGTGGGGGAGAAACCCGAGTTGACGGCCGCCGGCAGTCCCCCGAAGGCTCCATGGCTGTGAGGGCGGGTGTGAGACCCTCCGACGTACAAGTGGGGCGAGGGGCCGCTGCCCTGCGCGAAGGGCGAGGAGGGGCTGATGGTGAGGGTGCCGCTGGAGGCCACGCTGGATAAGAGTCCGTGGCGGGTGGCGGTCCCCTGGGTCAGGGGCGAGGGGTTCGTTAGGCGGTCCGCCATGGGTTAGGGGAAGGGAGGCATGGCGGGGGGCAGTGGGGGGAAGCGATCAAGGGGACAGCGCAACGGCGCACAGTGGGAGACGGATGATCAGCGCTGCAACGAGATTATCGATTGGAACTGTCAACGAAACATCTGCGAGTCAAGGAAAATCCCGTCGGCATGCACGTGATTGCAATTCGTAGCACCTTGGTGGATAATCCGATAATCTGATTCATTCCACCGCATCGCCAAATAATGCTGAACTTACCTGAAAGCTCTATATCAGCAGCGGAGCATTCAATTCTCCCTGGGTACCAAAAACACGAATGAACATGAATTTGTTTGGTGCTGGTTTGCACGTACCAGATCACAGATGTTGTGCAGTCTGCAGCGTGTGCTCACTATTGAGCAAACTTTCCGAATGATGTCTGGATATTGATGATAATAAATAAGTCGTCTTTGTAGAAAACGTGAGCATGCAGTTCACCCTTTTGATTTCGAAAGTTGGAAAACAACAACATAAAAACTGGAAAATTCAGTGCCAGGGTAGCAAGTCTGCAAGTTGCAACTGCGCAGCGAATTAAGACAACTGAGCGGCTGTCGGTACGAGCGTCCGCCGTTCAGGCGTCGGTTACCTATGTTTACACATGTGACATAACGACCGGAAATGAATCAGTCGGAAATGAATACAGTACATACATTTCTGCAGACTGTATTTCTTACGATTAAGTACCTGTACGTTATTCTGTGGGGTCGTTTTTACTTGCTTTATTTTTTGCTGTTTGCATCGTTCTTTAAACAATTTTCCAGTATGGATATTAACTAGCGAAAATGCGCCAAAAGCTAGCACGAAAGGCGCAAGCATTTTAATATGATATTTTTATGCATTCTTTTACGCTGTTTTCTGTGAATTTTATCGCCGAACCTATCATTTGTTTAGGTACTAACAGTCATGTGCATTTTCGCACTATCAGCTAACTGCTATAGCGTTTTTTTTATTTGTTAGGCTAACACCGGAGTTTGTGGAATTTTCGCTAACGACAATCGAAATTTTAATCGTGATTTTTTATATGACATTTTCCAGTTGCTCCCTGCAGCGTATTAGTGCAGCATTTTGTGGTGTATTTTTATATACAATTTTCGGACAAACTCCTTGTGGTAAGAATTATCGCAGCTGCTATGTCTAATAATTCTCGAATTATCGCAACGCGCAATTTCCGCCGTAACAGACCAATACTTTATTAATAAAATCCGCGAAACATCAGACGACTGTAAATGCTAGCAGAGAATTCCCGAAAACTGGTTGGTATGAAAAAGGAGAGAAAGAGAAAAAAAAACAAAAGTCCAATAATATCCAAAGATTAATTGGTAATAATGCGTAGCAATGCGAGCGCCATTTCTACACCACCAGCGCCTAATACAGCAGCAGACAGACCACAGCATCCGTCCTTATAAAAAACGCAACGGAAGAGACTACCCAGAAACCGCTTTTTCCCACAAACCGGCGTGAAACACAGTATGATCCAGAGACACGACGCGACAGAAGAGAGAGAGAGAGACTGCTTCACAGAGAGAACAAAAACTCTGATTTTAACGAATTACGCTCACAGCATCAGATCCATATTACAATCAAAACACCAAACAATGTCACCAATTTTTTATGCACCAACGGTTAAAAACAAACGAACCGATGAAAAAAACAAGAACCCAAAAGACTATCTATCGCTTCACAAAATAATCGGCACTCTGACAGAGAAGAAGAAAAAAACAGAAAAACAAAACAGATCTCTTTCCGTGTGACATTCCCCAATAATTATTTGATTAATTAATTCAATATAATATAAAACAACCGAGATTAACTTTCCCCCCGATTTCCGTCCGTAAAAATAATTCCCCCCGAATTCTGCTTCTCCATCGCGTGGGTATGAAGAGAGGGATAAACACAATTCCAAAAGGGAAGAAAAAAATGCGCTGGAAAATATTCCATCTGATTCAATCGTCGTATGAATTGTGTAAAAATATTAAACGCTAAAACGACTAGATTGTGAACAACCACGTTTGCTTTCACCGATGACTATGTCATGTGTTTTACGATAAAAATGTGTTACGATTTCGAGAAAGAGAGAGAAAAAATCGGAAAAAGGAGAAGAGAGAGATTATAAGAGACAAAATTAAAACGCCACACTGAGCAACAAATATACACAAAAAAATGATTTTTTCCGAAAAAAACTGCTTTTGCTTCGACTCTTGTCTCTGATTTTGCTGCGCTAAGAGTCAACAACTCCCGAGCCCGACCAAAAAAATCGTAGAAAAAACGAATTCATATCAGCAAAGTGTGTGTGGGTGTGTCACGTGACCTGTGGTTGTGAGTCAACATATCCTCTTCCCGTTTTCCAATAATTCCCCCCGCGCAACATCTTCAGACGAGATTGTACTCTTTGAGATTGGACTGCAGGATCGTGTCCTTGACGACGGCAAAGACGAAGCGGATATTCTCCGTATCCGTGGCGCAGGTGAAGTGCGAGTAGATGGTCTTCTCCGCGTCCGGATTCAGATCGACGAACATGCGCAGGATGAACTCCCGTGCGGCCTGCGCGTCGCGCTGCGGCCCGTCAAACTCGGGGAAATAGTCCACCAGATGGCTGTGCATGATCTTCTCCTGCAGGATGTCGTTCTTGTTGAGGAACAGCATCACCGAGCTGTTCTGGAACCACGGATAGGTGATGATTGTGCGGAAGAGCGCTTTACTTTCATCCATACGGTTCTCGTTGTCGGACTCGACAAGCACTTGGTCATACTCGGACAAGGCCACCAGGAACATGATGGACGTCACGTTCTCGAAACAGTGGATCCATTTGCGCCGTTCACTCCGCTGGCCACCCACGTCCACCATGCGGAATATTACCGACTCCAGGTCGAACGGATATTCGATGATACCTACCAATACCATCATCAACCACATTTACCCAATATTAAAGAAATTTTTAACTTTAACCACAATTAAATCAAACGTGATTTCTGCTAACAAACAATGAACAGAGAGTTCTTGATAAAGGTAAAAATTCATCAAGCAAAAAATTATCACGGAAATGATCGCTGTCACAAACCATTTAGTACGCTGTATCATTCAGTGAACAAAGTGTTTTAAACCCACTATTCTACGATGAACACCAAAAATATCTAAGCATTATCACTCGCATACTCATACAGCAAGCGGCTGAACCAATAATTTCTGATGAGATATATTCGTATATACAAGAATACTACAACAACGGGCACCAAAAAATCGCAAAATATGAACGCTGCTGAATCGGTCATATAATTTCTGAATGGTAGTTTTGGATGGGCGTAGGAGATGCCAAGACCGCTTACAACGCCAGCAAGCCCTCAATAATTATACGGGCAAAAAAATAATTATCCCAAAAATTAAGCGATACACTCATCCAGGAAACTTTGTAAGTTTTTTCTCGTCATAACTGCGAAAAAAATTTAAATATTTACCGCTTACGGAGTGCGCAAAAATTATTTAACTTGACTATATTCACTGCTTCAAATCTGATATAAATAGACACTACCAAATTACGAATCGCCAAGCGTGCATCATAGCCAGTTCTCTACGTTATTCAGTACAGGTTACCTTGCACACCAGTGGTTAACTAAAAGCAAAACAGCACTTCTAATCGCGGCAAAAGGTTATCTAGGTAGCTTCATTTCATTAAACTGATATACTAAAAGAAAAAATTGTAGAAACTTTGAACCAGAAAAGCTGTGACCACAATCTGCACTTTTTTGAAGAACATGACTATGCGTACCTGTCGTGGGCACACGGGCACGCAATATGTCCTGCTCGGTGGGAAGAAAGTCCGGACTGGAGATGCGGTCCAAGTCGGAGAGATAGTACTTGGTGGAGTCGTTCAGCTGGTACTCGCGCCTCCTATCGTACGCCTCCTGGATGCCGGCGTCGCCCCACAACGACTTGATGGCCTCCGGGAAGGGACTCTCGAAGGTGCTGACCGTCTCGTAATCAATCTGCTTGACCAGCTGCGCATTGCCGGCATTATCCGGGATGCGGAAGTTGATGCCCAGCGTCTCCATGGCCTTGATCATGGTCTGCATGGAGAGGAAGATGTTCTGGTAGATGAGACGGATGAAGCCGCGCCGGTCCTCGGCCGAGTAGCCCTGGCCGTGGATGATGCGCATCTGCTTGATGAAGGTGGACTTGCCGGACTCGCCGGTGCCCAGGAGGAGGAGTTTGATCTCGCGTCGTGCATCCGTCTTGTCCTTCTTCAGCTGGCGCTCGATCTCGGCGTTGATGCGCCGCTGCTCTTTGGCTTCATCGGACAGGAAGCAGGGCAACATGTCGCAGGGCATCTGAGCTGGCGCCAAATAACACACCACACACCCGCGCGGAATAATTGACACCGGCACGCTGACCGCTCACTGCACTGTCACCTGTGCAACAAAACCAACAATCCTCAAACATCTGTTCGCACACTCTACACTTCAATCAATAGATACTAACAAGACCGTCATCTTTCAATTTGAGACAAAAATCACGAAGAAAATTGAAAAAAACTAAAGTAACACGAATCAACGAAATTTAAACAAATTTTTCAAAAGAAAAAATCTCAAAAAAAGAATAATTTCCAAGAGATTCAAAGCGCTTAGATACGATGAAACATGATGGAAATAGTTTTAAATTCAGCGAGAAATCAAACGAAAATCAGTCTAAAAAATTCCACAAAAAATCAACAAAAAAATACAACAAAAACAGACTGATCAGCAGCAGTCGATCAATCACGAACCAGATTCAAATAAACAACAATATCACTATAGAAAAATCGCAGATGATAAAAAGAAGACAAGGAGAATATGACGAACCCTTAAGGTGAGCGAGCAAGAGTCCGCGCGCTGACGAATGATCAAAAGGCAAGAAGCGACGTCCGCGGTGTGTTCGGCGGGGCTTGTGTGTCCCCACGGGAAACCCAACGGAATTAATTTATATCACAACAACGCTCCGGTTCCCGTTGTCCCGTGGTAAACCCTGTCAAAACAAAGCGTCCCCATCAGAAAACAACGCAGCCGATAGTAGATACCATGGAAAGCGTCGGCCAACCACAAAAAGGCGCAGCACACACGCTAAGCCCATGACAATGGCTAGCAACCACAATAGCTGTCAAGATGCGAAACCAGAGCACGAAAACGCTCACAGGCACTCAAATACTTGTGCGCCGACTGCCACGGCTTCCGACGCCGCGCAGGCCATGGCAAGTAGCGCGCAATTAACGACGGAAATCATTACGGGTGAAGTGGCCAATCAGAAATTAGCAAACTGATTACCCACCAATCAACAAAATCATAATCAAAGTTTTTTAGAAATTACTCAGAATTCGAAGAAAACGTTCCCATTCACAAAATTATGCCCAAAGAAAAATTGCGAAATTTTTTATGGTATGGAACACGTACGAGGAGGTTTCTAGTGGAAGATTCTAGAGAACCAAATAAAATGACGACAGCGGAAAAATGGAAACCACAAAAACGATGAAAAAACCAGGAAACTGGAAACTCTGTGAAAACTCGGTTCTCAGAAAAAGTGTACTAAAATTCCGACGTTTCTGCCACTTACGAAGCAAAATAAAATTCCTTTGCGGATGAAAATGATCAATCCATGAGTATAAGGGAGATTGAGCAGCGACAATTGCCACCACACGGAACGCCGTTTCTGCTTTCTGGCGTGGATTACGGTTCCGTATGACGAATAGTGCACAAATCAAGAACGCCCTGCCTCACCAGTGCACCTCCGCCTCAGATCATGTTGGCAGGCCACGATGGACAGCAGGCCCCATGGAAATTAACGGCGAACTCGGAGAATACCCCCAAAAATCTCCAATACACCCCAAAAAACACACACGCGTCTACGCAGCACGAAGAATCAGCAATACAGCGTCTGCGCTGGTCGTAAACACTATGAGACACCATCAATTCCCTGTTGACACAGCATAATTTACACGGTTAAATAACGGAGAAACAGCCCAACGGTGAGCACGAGCCACTGGCATTCTGTGTTGGGCATAATAAATGTTCAATGGGGAGATAAAACATTTGGGCGAAAAATAATCTTCCTGCACGGATAAAGTCACATATTTGCCCTGGAAATCACGAAACCTGCCATCGAGACAACACACACAGCACATTGGCAGCATACAGCACACACGCGGTCGGAAGGGGAAACCTCAATACTTGGAGAGAAGCTGATGGATTCCCAAAAGAGTGGATGCAGCGGCAATAACCAGCGCTGCGCGGTCGCGGCACAGCGTGCGCAGCGCCGCCACGCCTACTTCCCCCATTCACTCGTCAAAACTGGTTGCCTGCACACACTGCGCAAAGCCAGCCGTCTCTGTGTGTTGGATGTAGGCCAACAAAATCGTTGCCTTAATTTCACAGCGATGAAAGTGTGCCGTCACCGTGACTTACTGTCCTTCCAACTCCACCATTTAAATTTAATTATAAAACAGAAATTTAAAAATTACAAAAAACAGCTACAAAGGCAAAAATATCCGGAAGAAATCAGAATATCCGAATAAATTTTTAGCACTGTCCGTGCATTCCATCACACGGGATGTAGCGGAATTCCATCAGCGCTAGGTGGATTTGGAAGTATGCATTCACCGCTTCTGTGGTAATTACTTGCAATATGATCGCGTAGCGCCATCTTTTATTGGTAAAGGTAAACTGGTTTCGTCCGCGTTATTGCACCAAAAACCAATCATAGGAAAAACTGTTGAGAAAATCAGGACGCAAGCAAAGGGAAAAATGTTTCGAAATCTCATCACAGTCGGAAATTCTTAACCGGAAACAGGTGATACAATTATCTGCCAGGTGAATTCCAATGGAATCACCAATACCAGTGTGGTCACATTGCACAGCTGTTGTCCTTTGACTCCTTGATTCAGCGCGCACGCTAAATGGTGGCAATTAAAAAAAGCCAGTCCGAAAATTAATTAATCTGTGAAACACAGCGTCAACAGGTTCATCCCTGAAGAACCTCCCCACCGTTCTTGCCTTTTTAATTTTATCATTTTTTTAATTTGGCCCGTGTTTTCTCTTTGCCTTGCCTTCCGTCATCTTCCATTGCTAGTCTTGCGCGATGTGCCTGTCAAGTGTGAAAGGTAAAAAAGCTGATAGAGCGTCAAGCATGTTGCAGTATGCTGAATATTCATGAATTTTCCCTTTTGACGACGCTCCGGGTTTTCTCAAAATGTTTCGACCAGGGACGGCATCGGTAGCACTTTTCGATAGCCATAATCGTTTCTTATGGGTATTTGCATGGTTATGTGATGATTTTGGAAGAACTATGGAAAATACCTGGGGCACAATTGCAGCGCGCAGCCGTGCGCTTGTTTTTTGCTAAACAGTAAACGGCGCTGCTTTCCTATGCAATTGCTAGTCACGTACACGTATTACGTCCTCTCCGTGTAAACAGTTAACAGTGATAAAAGTTGTTATGCTGCCCGAATATCTGGCCTGAACTAATTGCTCTGCGCTGCCAATATCCCTTAAATATTTTCTATAAAGTTAAATATTAAAAAACCAAATTGGGGAAGTTTTAAGCGGAGCTTTACTCGAGTCTTCCTGGTTCTTGGAAATTTTCGATTTTTCCCGTTTTTTATATCGCTATTTTTATATTTTACCAATTTTTTGGAAGTTAATGAGATAATTTGGAATTGATCTTGTATTAATTTTTCCACCGATTATAGAGCGGTAAGACGATCTGGGAAGCGGGGAGTTGCGCGTCAGAGCGTGTTTGACCTGGTTTGTTGATCGGATGTTGGAATTTAAATGAAATTTCTTGGACTTGATCCGCAGACACGGCTGGAATGTGCTGGGACATTGATTATTGTTGAGGGAATGATTATCGGCTGAGCGATATCGCCGTGTATTGTGCGGAGTGGAGATACTGTTGTGCGGCGGAAGATTATCAGGTAATTTCCAGAAAAAATGGAGAAACTTCTTAATTTTCGCAGTGCGTTTATTTGCGGTGATTTATCATTTATTTCTAAAATTCCATCGACAAACCGTATTTCATTAGGAATTTGTGGGTATAATTTTTGAATTTTTTACCCGTTCGTTTAGGAATTTGGCGAATTATTTTCAGATTTTTAAAAGCAATTTTTGACGTTTTTTCTGGGATTTGTTTCCGCCGTTTTGGCTGCTGTTTATATTCCTTGAATATTTGTCGTTTTTATTTCTTGTTGGGCATTTTAACCCAGTTTAAGAGCGACATATTAAAATTTGTAGGGAAAAATCAATACGATTAGATTATGTGATATTCTGTGTGACAGCTCGCAGGATAATCGCGGAAGGTAATCGTCTCAATTCGGTTATCATCGTGCCATGAATTTGTAAGTACTATCGCGTAGTAGCTCCGAGGCAGTCAGTTGTAAAATGGCTGTGTGACTGACTGTGTGTTTGATGATCGCACTCGTTCAGCCAGCTTTCAGACATAATTATCAATTCCTCGAAAAGAAAATTGCTGTGCGCTAGTTTCTATAAATGGCGTCGGTAATGAAGTGATACCTGAAACACATAAAAATTAAAAAATTTTCTTTTCTGGAAATTTAAATCATTTATTGATGGTTTACTGATGAGTAATGGTTCTGAAATGATTGTGCGTTTTCGACATATTTAACTGTAGAATAATTAATCCTCTGTTGTTGTTATTTTATTTATTTTTATTTGTTGACCATTTAGTTTCTTCGACGGATGCTTTTTTATTTTTTGCTTTTCTTACGAAAATACGTAATAAAATTATTTCTTCGTTTGTTTGTTTCGTATAGTTGGGCGAATCTTAAAAATCTTTCAATACTTTACGCATACTTTTTGCGGAAACAGTAGAATTAATGGAGGCTGATGTTTTTTGATGCATCACAGTGATCACACAGCGCGTGGACGATAAAGCATGACGGTGTGAAAGATTGCGAAAGAGCTGGCACGGGGCTGATGCAAAAGTGGAGCCTGCGATGCAGCGCGCGCAATGCATCTAGAGCAGAATACCGGTTAACGTTGCCGCTAGTTGGTAGGCGCATGCTGCTGTGCAGACAGATATCTGCCAGTCGGCTGCGTACTATAAACTATCGGAAGGAATGTCATAATGTCCTTCACCAGCATCCGCATCAAAAACAACATGCACACATTACTTATGCAACTGTTGTCCGCAGTGAAGTTTTTCTACGGCTGTTATTATATTTTGGTTTACCTGCGCTGACCACAAACAGATTCGTGAGTCGTGACGCATACGGTTTGCCGTTTCAAATTAATTGCGATTATGGCAGTAAAATGGCGGAAAAAATCAAATACGTGCGAACAAAAATTACGTAAATAAATTTAAATAATATAAAAAGGCTGTTTACAATTTTTTTAGCAATGACGAGAAAACTTTGAAAGCAAAAATCATGAGAATAAGTTGAACATTTGGATTGGAGAACGGTCATTGTAAAAGTATGAAATACGAAATAAAAATTGGTGATAGGAAAAGTCGGAAGAAAACACAGTTTATTGGATCGGATAAGTAAATTATATTTTATTCATCGATTAGACGATTACATATAATTCGCAGGAAGCATTCGTCTTGCGTTGGGTTGTGTCCGAGCCTTATCAGTCGTTAACTGGACATTGGAGTGCCGGCGTGTGGGACTCCATGACGCCTGTTGAATGTGGCAGTCGTCGGGTGCTGTCGGCGTGATGGAGCCAGCGTATCGTCAGCGCGAGCGGGAACGCGAACGGGACCGCTCACGCGACCACCGCGACAAGGAGCGCGGCCACAGTCGGGAGACGCGGGAGCGCGATGTCCGCCCGGTCACCCAGAAGGACCGCGATACGCTGCGCCAGCGGCAGGAAGCGCAGGCCGCCCGATTAAATACCCGCAACAACGCCAATGTCAACGGGATCGGCGCGGGATACCAGGACGATGGGATGCCGGTGTTCCCCAGGTTAGTTGAGCGTGGTCGGCGTTGCTTGACCTAACGGCTATTCTGATATAGGGAAATTGAGAAATGTTAATTTCGGCTGCTTTATGATTTGTCAAATGCGATTTATTTTCAGACGATTTTTTTCAGACGACGATTTTCAGACGATTTGTTTATGCGATTTATTTTTTTTGCGATTTTTTCTCTTTTCAGCATATATTGTTTAAACTTTAAACATCATTCATTGGTTTTTTTGAAAATTCTGATGGTCTCCAATGACTTTTTTTAGTACAAGCCAGTCAAGACAGAGTACTTACCGTCTCCAATTAGGAATTTTTATTTCCTTAGGAAATGCTACTGTTGCAGCTGCTTTTTTCCCCTTCGTTTTAAAGAGTTTTCCTCAAAATATTATTTTTTTAATGTGTGTTTTTATTGTAATAAAAAAAAACTTTTCATGGATTTTTTCACTTGTAAAGCAGCGAAAGTGGACTGTTGGGTGAGGTGTTTTTTTTGAATTTGGTTTTCTTATCAATTGAAAAATGGATGTTTACAGTTACATAGATTCCAGTTCTTTTGCTTTTTATTTTTCCTTTTTTTAATAGTACATTATTTATTTTGTCTGTGTAAAGCGGCCTCTTATACTGCGAAGGCTACAATCGGCGCAGGTTACTTCAATGAATTTCTTACTTTTTCTTTAATTTTTTTCTCCGGATTTACCGGTGGTATTTGTTTGATTAGAGCCTCGGCGCTGGATCACACCGACCCTACCGCGGAACGCACCCGGCGTCTCTTCGGTGACTTTGACGCGGTGCGCTCGCTGGTGAACAAGAAGGGCATCGAGGATCTGTCGGCGCTGCAGAAGACCAACGGCTACGGCCATCTGGACTTCGACGCCCTGCCGGAGTACGACGGAGGGTCGCGGCCCCGCCGACCCTCCCGCAGCTCCTCCACCGGCCGCCACAGCAATTCCTCGCGGCATTCCGCCCATTCCGACCGCAGCAGTCGCCCGCGCAAGCCCTCCGAGCACCACAAGGGGGGTCATCATGCCCCGCATCCGGAGCGCAGGAACGAGGCTGAACGCGGCGGCCGCAAGGAGGAGCGGAAGGCCGTCGTCAATGGGGTGGTGGAGAAAGCACCGAAAACAGGTGAGTGGATGGATGCCTTCAGGAATTTCGGCTATTTTTGTTACGATTATTTTTATTATGATTATTGTTTAAATTGTTTTTTTAATGCTTTCTTATTTTCGAATAACTGTACTCGCTTGAAAATTCATTTTCTTAAGAATTATTATTTATTGCAAATACACTCAAATGCGTAATCAGTGTAGTGTAATGGATTCAGCTCTCGCTTTTGCTGCTGACTGGTGCTGTTTAGATGAATACCTCGATATTTTCGAAAGTGCTGACGATGTAATTGGTTTTCGTTTTTTAACCGGGATGTTCGGAAATTTCTATGTTGCTAAGCAGAAGGTGTTCAGCTTTTTATATTTAAATGATAAATTAATTAAATTGCCTGTACATTCTATACGCGAAAATACCTGAATAATTTAGAGAAACACTACTAATCTGACTGAAAAAAATAAAAAATTTTAATAAAGGATAAGAAACTTAGAAAATGAGATTTCTAGGCAGTAATATTGAAATGTCCGTGTGAAAATGTTATTTTCTTGACACGATGCGTTTCTTACCTGTAGTGCCCGGCTCCGACACCACCGCTAGCCACATTCCCATCGCCGAGGCCATTCCCAGCCCGCAGTCTTCCACGTCGGACGCCGTATTGGGCCCGAAACCCGCCTCCCAGTCCCGCTTGCCGTCGGCCTCGCCCGACGTGGAGGCCATCGCCAGTATCCTCCGCGAGATGACCTTCCCCGCCATGTACAAAACCCTCATCTCGCCCCTCACCTCCCCCCGCCGGCCCTCCACTCCGCCACGTCCCCCGCCGACGGCTCCCGTCAAGGTGATTCCGGAGGATGCCAAGGAGAAACTGAAGGTGTGGGGTCTGGATTTGAGTGATAGTGAGACGTCTTCCGCCGACAGCGATTCCGATGAAGAGGGCGAGATTAAACCCACCACGACCGCCACCGTCGTCGTCCCGGAGGTCCCGGTGGTCGTGGAGGTGCCTGTTCCGGTGGTGCGGGCGGAGACACCCGTGCCCCCGCAGTCCCCGGCTACCGATGAGTCCTTCGGGTGGAATCTGTCCAAAATCGATTCGAAATTGACGCAGAAGAAGTTGACGCCGAGTTCCGTGGTGTCCACCGCGCCCAGTCCGGTGGTTCGGTTGGAGATGCTGAAGCCCTCCCCGATCGCGGAATCGAACGGTTTAAGGGAGATGGAGCAAGAGAGCGCGAAGATAACGCGTCTGGATAGCATTGAAGAGGGCGAGGTCAGCTCCCGGGAGGCGTCCCCGAAACACTCAACGCCCCATGCATCCCCGGGCGCGTTGCTGGCCGGATTAGGCACGCCGCTGCGCAACATCGGCGCGGCAATCTCCCCGATTCCCAAAAGCGGGAAGAAAGCCAAATCCCGCAGTAAATCCACCTCCCGGAATCATTCCCGACGAGGTTCCCTGGAATCCGCCACACCACGAGAAATTCCCGCCGCAGTCGACGTCGTTTTATCTGAAGATACGGTCGATGCGAAATTTAGTCAGGAGCCGGAAAAAGTCATTGTGGAGTCGACGTCTGGGGTGCTGGGCGGGTCTCCCGGGGACTCCGTGGCCAATCAGACGATGATGCTGGATGACGCGGATAATGATATGATGGATCTGGATGAGGATATGGGCCCGTTAATTGTGGAGAAGTCGGCGGTGTTGGTGGCGGCGCGGCGGTCGGGGTCGAAGGAGACGTCCCCGCCGAATTGGGAGAACACTGTGCGGAAGAGTCCCTCACCGCCGGCGCCCGTGACGCCCATTGCGCAGATGGTGCAGCGGATTCTCAAGTTGAAGCCGCGGGAGAAGCGCAACGGGGAGGATTTCGTGGTGAAGATCCCGTTGAATTTGCTGGAGCGAATGCCGTTGAAGGTGGTCAACGGGGAGAAGAACGGGAAGAACACGACGGAGGTGGTGGTGGAGAAGGTGAGTGGTTGCCAGAAAGTGTAGTAAAAATCTAAAACAGTTAAGTATGGTTCGGAGCCGAGACGCAGAATGTCGGTTTACAAATGTCTGATTTACCAACCGGGTTGCACAAAATTGCATAGTGTAAAAGTGGTATAATCGTAGTGCAGTGGCATTTTAGTGTCAGCCTGGTTCTTCCGCGATTAAGGCGTTGAAATACCATTGAATTTTCTCAAGGAAAAGGTTATGAAGAATTAATTCTGATTACAAATTTTTTTCCGGCATTTTTCTCTGGTTTCTGACCATGTTAGTAGTCTCAAGATCAAGATCCCTGAGAATTTTCCAGATAATCATTAATAATTACATTGACTGAAGTATTAAAGTATTATTAGTGAATTAACTGAATTTAATGTTAAATAAATGTTTACTACTTTGTTACATAAAATGTTGAATTTTAATTAACGAATTATTTTTAACTGAAATATTTTTATTTAAATTTATCAAATTAGTAAATATCTAAATTGTTAATAAATAAAAACTGAAAATGGAATTTTGATAAATGAAATATTTTAAATTGCTAAGATAAAATTCATTTAATTCGCTCACCTGTAGTTTGTAATTGCAGGAATCCACTCCCGTCAAAGTCTCAACCCCGCCCACCGGCACCCTCCGTCTCCGCCTGCAGGTGCCGAAACGCGCGGCGCCGCCCGTCGCCCCCAAACCCACCGAATCACCGGTTGCCACGCCGCCGCCTCCCACTCCCGAAAAGAAACCGAAAAAAGCTGAGAAACCCCCCGCCGCCGTCGCCGACCCCGTGGAGGCCCGTCCCGCTGCTCCGCCAACGGTGGATGAGGCGCCACAGGACCTGCGGATGGTCAAGAAGCCCCGCGCCGACAAACCCTCCGCGGCGGCTCCCCCGGTGACGCCCAAGAAGACCGCAAAACGTCGGCGCTCCCTGGACTCCTCCTCCGACTCGGAGGACAGTGTGGGCGGCCACAACGGGACCTCCGCCACCAGCGACGTGGTGAAGAAGACCCCCGGGAAGTTGGACAGTATTTTGAGCAGTCTCCGGAAGCGGTCGAAGAACAGCGGGAAGGAGGGGAAGGAGACGGTCAACGGGGAGAAAAAGGAGCCGGTGGAGGTGGTGCCGGTGACCCGCGTGGAAAAACCCGCTCCGGTGCCTCCGCCGCGGACCCCGACACCCCCGGTGAAGGAGGTGGTGGCCCCCGTCCCGCCGGTGCCCCCGGAGACCCTGTGGACGCAGATCCTGGCCGGTCTGGAGCCTCTGGACACCACCATGAACTTTGAGCGGCAGCGGGGGCTGGCGCGCAAGCTGAAGACGGAGGCGGACCAGCTGGATAAGCGAGAGCCGTCCACGCAGTGGAAGCGCTCGGCCATCTACCTCCAGAGTGTCGTGCACTTCGCGCTGATGGGGAAATGCACGGAGAAGAACCCGAAACAAGCCCTGGATATTTATCAAAGCACCGTGCACATGTTGAACCACTGCCGCCTCCCCGGGAGCCCCAAAGAGGACACGACCCTCATTGTAAAGGTCACGCGCTACCTCCACTTCCGGGCGTTGGCGATATTATCCATGAAGATGTACGGGTTCAACGAAGAACGGTGCATGAAGGTCGGCCGCAACATCGACTACCTCCGGAAGCACCCCCCGGGGGCGGCCGCTCCTCCGGCACCGCCGACCAAACCCCCCGTCAGCAAATCACCCAGTCCGTCCCCGGGGACCACCGCCTCCCCCTACAGCGTCGGGTCGACGGGCAGCGGCACCGGAAGCGATAAACCGCCGGCGCCGAGTAACGGCCCCCCGGGGGCGGCGGCGGGGGCCGATCTGCCGGGGCTGGGGGACTTCCACCAGCTGGCGTTCCATCTGGTCAACGGCTGGTGGTACTGGAACCGCGGGCAGGAGCTGTTGGCGTTGAGCAGCGCGGAGAGTGCCGAGGTGAGGGCGTTTGAGGGGTGGTTACAAGGAACCGCCCCCCTGGAGGTCAGCGCCGGGATTGAGCAGCTGGCGCGGCACCTGTACGCCGCGTTGTGGGTGCTGCGGGCCCTGCCCGAGGGGCGGTGACAGGGGGCGTGTCGAGGGGCCGTATTATCCGTTTTTGCACTCAGGGTGGTGTTTTTTCGTTCGTTCGGCAGAATTTCGGTGGATTTTGCAGTTACTGGTGTGTTTTTTTTTTGCTAATAGAGAGTTTCTAATTAATGTTTAATTTTTATTTATTTTTAATTGTGTTAGTGCGTTTTAAAAGAGGGTTTATTTATTTTTTCGGTCGGTTTATTTATAATAATCGGGATTTATTCCGTGAGCGCATGGTGGTGCTACGTTTATACAGTCAGCGAAGAGTTTACAAAGTTGTGACATGGTTGTTTAGACAAATTTGAAGCTGTTTTTTTCCTCGGATGTTTACTGACCGCTTGATGTTTCGTGAAGCTAATAAATCGTTCTGATATTGTATCATTATTTAAGTATGTCCATCAGAGCCGCAAAAAGAAATTCGCGTGACATTTTAAACATTTAAAGGGATTAGAAATATAACAGAATACTATTTAAAATAAGAATGGAATTTTTAAAAATAAATAACTACAGTAGAATATATTGAAAAGGAAATTAAAATGGGATTTAAACATTGAAACGTCTTTGATTGGCGAATTACCCATGATCAAGCTAAAAGTAAGTACAAAAACGAACGAAATTTTTCATAATATTAACTTGCCTAAAAAAACTGGAAAGAAACGAAGTAATGATTCCCCATAAAATTAATAATCAAGTACAAAACGAAGTAAAAATCAGTTGAAACGGATTTTTATATTATCAAGAGGTTTAACGAATGTCAGGCTGTCAGTCGCTTTTTATCACTTGAATCGGATGGAGACTCCTCAGCCATTACACTACAATATTTGCCACAAGAATAATTAGCTTTCAATGAAACGTCGGGAGTTCTGCATAGAAGTATGTTTGAGATTTCTTTTTATGATCGTGTTCTTGTTAGTTTACTTGTTATTATTTTTCTGGATTGCGAGAAACATTGGCAATTAATAAGAACGTAATACCGGTATATGGCGATACTCGCATTTCGTAATAATAATTTTAATAAACGATTAACCAAATCAAACCGAAATTTTAACTGAAATAAATATACATGCATTTTTAAGACTATGTTTCACCGCAGTTTGAAGTTACATATATTTTAGTAATTTTTTTCAGTGATCTATAAAGACCGGAACATTAAGCAAAACATGACCTTAAATTATGCAGCATGACTCAGCAGCGGAAGTTTGTAAACTTCACCGTTATGATGGGCAGACGCGATAAGCCATATTTGGCAAATGCTGACTTTTTTCTCCCTTTCTGCGATATGAAGATTTTGCCGATGGCGCGATAACGGAGAAACAGACACACACACGCAGACGGAAACCACGCAGCGGTAATGCTGCAGCCGTTGTCAGACGCAGTGGCGCATGTAACGCGGCAGACTTCCTTCTCCCAAAACAGGCTTAAACAGCCCCTCATCTGCACAACAAGTTAACAACCGGCAATTTTTTATAACTGACAATTTATTCACATGTGTATGCTACAGGTTTCCCACATTTACGCATCACCAACGCAGATAACTTGCAAAATTGTTTTTAAAACAATTGCAATTTGCTCTTTGACTTTGGTTTGTGCTAGTGAAGCAGTAAAGAAATACCAATAAAACAAACGAAAATTATTTATAGTAATTTTTTATGATATTATTATTAAAAATATAATTATTTTTTTAATTTTCTTTAATTTTGCCGTAAGTAGCGAAATATACGTAATAACAGATCCAGTTAATGTATAATTAATAATCATTCAAACACGTTTTAACATCTGTTAATTAATGTTAATTGTGGCGCATGGCCACAAGAAGCTGTATGTCCCAGTGTGTAAGATGCAGATTTATACAGGGAAATGACTGCGCTTTCTGTTTATTTTAACCGCGTCTGGTGAAATCGTTTTTGCCTCGCACTGCCCAAGCATTAAGCATCAACAATCGCTGCACTGGAAGATTTTGTGCATTTTTTTCAGCAGTTAGAATTCGCGGATGACCGCGTTTTACTGCGATAACGGCCAGTGTGTGAGTGCACGGTTTATGCATGTGTTGTGATGTGATGGCGAATGCCGAAATCAGATTAACACAGACGCAACAGGCGCCACTTTCCACACCGGCAAAAATAACGCCGGAATTCTTCCACACAACACACTTGGACGATTATCATAATCGGCTATTTTTTCTCACCCGATTGATTATGCTGCCATTTTCATGGTGCAGCTATTTCGTTTCCAGTTTTGGGTTTCCAGTATTTGTATACCTTCCTAAATCGGTTTTCTCCCCGTTATACACACTTCTTCACTGGACTTAGCCGGAACCGTTAATTTCTGTCGTTAATTAATGTATTAAATTATTCTGTGTTTTTGTTGGAATTACGCTAGGATTTGGGCGTATTTTAATCCGAATTCCCAACGCCAACAGGTCAGTGAAGTACATGTACCCACTTTGCACACTTTTATATACAGATATACTGTAGAATTTGCAACCGCAGTGTTTATTAATTCGCAAATTTATTTTTATTTACCTACAAATGACGGAATTACTGCTTAGTTTCGAAAAATATCCAATAAATAGTCTACCGCAGTTGAATGCATTGTGCTAATACTATACGAAGCATTACGAATACATTTGCGTGCAGCTGAATATCAGTTAAAATTACATCATGTCACACGTGTGCCGTTTGTTTTATTTTTGCATTTAAATAAATTATTTAAATTGTAAATTTTTTTTGTAGATAAATTTTTTTCTATGGCATGACGCGATGCTTTTCGATATATTAAATCGTCAACCTTAGAATATGGGAAAACACTTTCAACCACAAAACAAGCTATTTTCCATGCGCATGCAGTGCACGTAAGTACTCGTATATTCGATAAGCTGTTTCTATCGATTTATTGTCGATGAGATGATTAATTTTAAAAGGCGTTGAATCAAGTTAAAGCAGTACAAATGCATAACAACCCCGTCCTACACCTGAAATACCGCAAATCCTAAACGTTGAGAATGCACATTTTAAAAGCCCGTAATGAGAACGCCAGCGGCCGGGGGCCGGAAAGTGACCAGTGGCCATTTGGCGGGTGATATATTAATAATTTAATATAGCATGTTGGGAAATAAGTCCCGGTGTGGGCCGTTCGCGCCGTTGTACCAGGCACGCGCGCACCGCTGTTTCCGGCCAATGGAACATTCGTTACATTTCCCCACGCCGCGTCTACCTGGCACCGACACGCCCGGCGATCACTGCCGGTCAGCTCACTTTCTCCCTTCCCTCACTCGGGTAATTTCTTCCTCCCGGCTGGCAAGCCATTTGCACGCTGTCAAATGGCCGCGTGCTGAGAGATCGCCGGCCCTGTAATTAAATCATCGCGCCGCTGTACAGAATCGTCGTCTTGTACCATCACCGGTTCACCGTCAGCTAATCATTTCAACACTCGTCCACATATCAAAAGTTTATGTAAAATAATAGTTTATGCGAAAAATTACGAAAACGAAAAACAGGAATGGAATTTATTATATATACTTACGAGAAGATATTAAAATTAAAGCTAGTTTGTTAATGTTATTATGACAGTGTATATTTACCATTTATTTAATATGAATCTTTCGTGTGTTATAAATCTACATTATGATTTATTACTTACTTTTTGATATAACTTGCTTTATTAAGATTTTAAGGAACACGTTCATAGTAATACTTTATCGTTTGCCTAATTGATTTATTTAAGTTATAGACTCCCTGATCAGAATGAATATTATCGATTAGGCATGAAAACGATGAACTGCTATACGCCATGGTAATTGCTATATTTTTTTATTCGTGCAGTGCCAATGATTGTCGTAAATACAGTAATATGCTTTTGTAATACGTATGTATCTTTAATTGCAACGATTACTTTGCGTCTGGTACGGGTGCGCTCCAATTCGGTTTGATATAATTTTCATATTGTTGAATAATGTAATTTCTGTTTTCAAAATCAAGCAAAAAAATAAACATTGTTTCGCAAAATTGTCTGTTCGTGAGAGGAAATTAAATTATGGATGACGATCCACAACGACACGATATATTGCGGTTAAATTGCAGAGATGAGCGCGCTCGGCATTAATTTAACCAAAGTGGTACGGGCCGGCATAAAAACGGATAAATTTTTTTCTCCACAGTACTCAAGGATGCACGGAAGCGTGGTTGCGTGAATCGTGTGGGAATTGCATTGGCGGTGTGAATAAATCCCACTTAGACGCACGCAGCTTCCGGTTTGTTTAGTCTAGCCGGATTCCCTGGCTGCGGTGTTGGTGTTACCTGAGTACGCAAGCGATGCGGGTTGCCCTTCGCCGCTTTCCGCCAAATGGGCACAGAAACAAAAAGTTGCGCCGGCCGCTTTCTTTGTCTTGCGTTATAAAAACTGTGTAATAATCTCGGAGAAATGGAACATTTATAACGTTTCCGTGCTCCCAACAATCCCCGCGCGATCTGGAGCAATCAGATTAGAGACACGGTGTGTGTGTGTTTGCCGGTGTCAATCGATCTGCCCTATCGATTTTTCCACTCATTTAGTTAATTTTGGGAAATTATTTACTTACAGGTTATGACGTTATTGGCAGTTATTTGACCGTTAATGCAATTGTTCAGCACCCGTTTAATTTAACTTTTTCGTCACCGGTACATAGTTTATATTTTATTTTAATTTATGCGTTTCGGATGTATGTTAATTTATGTCATATGTATATGTATTTTTTATATTTTTTTATTGGTTAATAAAGCTATCTTGTCACCTAACGTTTTTGCTGCAAGCTTAATTAAAATATAATTTTTTCCTACAGTTTTTCGTATGTCCATGTCATTCGGCTGTTTTAAATTTTGACAATGAAGTCAAACGCAAAAACCGTAGCCCATTGATCGGGTAAACAAAAAGGCGCTAATCTGTGGAGTCACGGATAGAAACCTGGCGTGGTGTAATTACACAGTCGAACGCACTGATTTGCAGGTGGACGGAGAATTGTCCTGTGTCCCGGACAAACTGACCGCGACACGGCACAACAATGTCCACATTCATCTGCCAGCAATCCACGTGGAACACAATTAAAAATGCACGCTGAACGCTCATTGGCCAGTGCTGCTTGTTGACCACTGGTTTGCAAGCGTCGCATTAAGTTTAAACTTTAAACGCTAAACAGCGTCGTGAAGCGCCTTTAAGCTTTATACGTACGTACAAGTAAACCGGTTTTTGCACTGTCGTTTGACCAGCGGCTAATATCAGAGTCGACGCGGTCGTACGCGTTGCGCAACCGGATATTTCGAAGCCAGCGCAGTGCAGGCTATATCCGGTTTGAATGGAGCTGCCGTGGATTGTGTACGACACCCAGAGCACGTACGCGCAACAGGTGCGACTCTACTCAAACCGGTTTTAGAATGCACCTGCGTACAACCGAGCCGAGTGAAAGCGATGCGAGAAAAATGATTGCATGCAGTCCAGCGTATCTGTAGTACCGAAAATAGCGCTGGACTTTATAAATATTCATACGCGTCGATCCGCTTAGCCAGCCAATCAGATCGTCTCTGTCGGGTGGGCAGCATTGTTGCAGTCGCCGCGTGCTACCTTTCAAGCTAGAAGCCGTCATTGGACGCCCTTTGGACGGTGTGTTGCATAGATGGAGATAGGAGAATGGTAATCAGTTACCACATTTGGCACCGTCCGCGCATTTCGAGCCCAATGTTTATGGTTTTTGTCCAAATGCGTTTTTTCACTCGGGTTTGACTCAGAACGGAAGATTTCTCCGTGCTTATTCTGACCTTTTTACACATCGTTGACCGGTTATTTTTGTCCTGCTTGTGGTGAGTTGACTCAGTATTTATCATTTTACACGAACGCTTTCAAAGCGGTTTATGCGTAATGGCTTATTAAAAGGTCACTTTTCTTTCTTGCTTTTTAAAAGACTTTGCAAAATTTGTAACAGATATTCTGCAGCTTTTTCATGATTAAATGCTTAATTCTAATTAATTTTGCATTATAAACTGGTTCCGCTCTTTTTCTCGCTGTGGTCAGAATGCTTAACGAAGCGCACTTGTCACATCTCTTTTTCTCCCGCTTTTTTTAAAGTTGTTGATAAAAAGCGGGTGCTTTTTCCTCAATGCGGCTGTTTGTGATTCGTAACTGGGTTGAACAGCTGGACAGTCCCCGCTTTTTGTTACCGCGCTTCTTTTCCGCTTTATCAATGAAGATGTACTCTAATCTTTTTTCTGCTGTTCGCTAGTCGCAGCTCACACTGGCCGCGCTTTCTTGGCAGTTGTTGATTTCCGCTAATGGACTGCTTCCTCGGTTTTTCCGTTAATCGCTCGGTTTCAGTTTTGCATTCAGCACTGCATGGTTTCCGGCTTCGATCAGCATAATGAACGTCGATTTTGCACGATTAATCTCAAATTAATTCGTGCTTTGCTTCTTCATTTCTTTTCCTCGTTTCATTTTTTTCGAATTGTACAAAAGTTAATGAATACTTTACAAACTGTCTCATAATACCTGGCATGTTTTTTAATTTGATGTAACAGTTTTTTTTGAGTTTTTGTGGCACACTGTACGCTTTTCTTAATGCACGTCGGTTTAACTAAATATGTATCAATAATATTTCGTATTGTAATTACTGAATGCGTATTTGTCTGTATAAAATGCATAAACGGGGCATTTGCAGATGAGTAAGTCTAGCCGATAATCTGCAAAGGGAATTTATGTTGTTGAGATTATGGATAACGGTCATGTTTTGGCGCAACCGGCCTCCCATGGTCAGCAGCGCTATTCATCGTGGAATATAAGTTCGCCCGATCTGCATGTGAGTTTCACTAGTTATTTTATTAGTAGCCGTTGGAAGTATAAAATACGTCGCGCTTGTCGTCAGCAGTATACTTATAACAATTTTTGCAATTTTTCGGCAGTATTAATTATCATATTATTTATTATTTTAAAGCTGGATTTTTCACCAATAATTCGGCATAGGAACCTTTGAATCGACAGTTAGATGGTTGATTTTAATTTAAATTATCGATTGCCGCCACAAAAATATTATAAATAATTGCTAAATTATTTGTGTATGCAGTAAAATGAATGTTTTAATAGCGTACTAATTACACTGATTTAATTTGTGCACGGCCAGTGTATCTGTAGCGTCGTTGGATGCGCGGTGATTGTTTTTTACCGTGCTGATATGATGGTAATCTGGCGATGGGAAGCGGTGATAAGACGCAAGACAAAAAGTAATCTTGCTCCAAATTCCGGTCGTTTGCAAAATGTTACATTACAATTAGCGGAAGGGCAGAGATCAGTGTAGTGCTAAACGGCTCCGTATCATTACCGCCCGGCCAGGAATTGGTGGTTAAATCTGTAACAGCGGTGCCCAGTGGCCTTATCACCCGTGCCATCGTCCATCCTTGTAACGATTTCTTTTGCCAGCAATTTGCATATGTACCTTCATCCATGTTGTCTATTTAAATTGAATTTTTTATTTATTTCTAGTTCTTCTCGGAGAAAAAAGAATTTTGCCTAAATTTATACAAATAATATAGAATAATTCCGTTTTTAATTTTTTCCAAAAAAATTGCCATTGGTTGAACAAATTATCCAAAGAACAACCGAAATACAACACATAATATTTTTGTATTCACCGCCAAAAAAATCACCGGTATTAAATTTTTACGTTTAACATAACATAACATAACTTTTTTGCATTAATATTTTATTTTACCCGGAAATTTTCGTTTTGTCTTATTAGGATAAGTTTTACAACCATTTAATCAGTGTCAACCAGTTGCATTTGAGTACACCTGTCATACAGAGTAGCATTCGTGGAAAAACTTTGCGTAATTTTTTTCGTAAAATTAACAGCGCAAAAAACATTAGCGAAAGGTCAAAACTTATTGTTGGCCTGTACAGATTTAACCAGCAATTAATAATAATTTTTTCTCCCTCCACACTGACCTCAAGACACCACTAAGCGCAATTACACGACAGAAGGGAAAAAAGCACTAGCATATAACCCGAAAACTAGCAGCAATTTCGTATGTTTTTCCCACAGGTTAATCGCTGCAACATTACTACGTATTAACCCGTAATAATGTGCGGTAAGTTTTTTGTCTGCTGTTTTCCAGAAGCTGAATCTGACCCATCCGGCAGCTGTGGCGGCCGCTGCAGCCATTTCCAAAGGTAAGATAATTATTTGTCGTATTTGTCGGTAGGCAAAAAAACCGGCATTTTACTATATATGCCGGCCATTGGGGAAATGCACGAGGCTAATTGCATACTGCGCAGCGTGCACGGCCAATCATTGCGAGCGGCCATGTGTGCCGGTGGTTCGATCAGTGGCTAGTACAGCATTCAGGTCATTTTCTCCGCTAAACGATTCTCTATCAATATAACTAAAAAAATATTATGACAAAAATATTACATTTTCTCATACTATATAGTTATGATGTCATTATTAGTACTTTGTAAATAAACTTACTATCAGGCTTTATCAATTACATATTTTGTAAATTACATATTTTTTAAAAAGAATTTCTTAAAGCGTTTTTAGTATGCTCTCTTATTATTGTTTTTAGAAAAACTTGACATGCAAAAAATACCAGCAACTACGCATAGAAGAAAAATATAAATAAAAAAATAAGATAATTGTAATGTGCACTATATAGATACATATAACTTTTGAATAATGAATTAATTGTCAACGTTTTACATAATATTAGTACGTTGGCCGACAGGCAGCGTGAATTACGACATGGTCAGTCTGGAGATGGAGGAGCCGTCCGCCGGGACACCGGGCCATGGACATGGCGTAAACAGTGACCTTTACGGCATCCAGGCAGCAGCCGTAGCGGCCCAGCGCTCGGCCAACGCCGCGGCGGCGGCGGCCGGTTATCACAGCCACCACGGCGCTGGCCAGCTGCTGCCCGGCTCGGTGATGATGGGCCACTTCCCCGTCCATCATCCCATCAGCAAACAGGTGGCTTCTCGGAAATATCCCTGCAAAATGTGCTCGCAGGTAGGTTGTCAAATATTTCAATATTCTGAAGTAACAGAATTTTTTTACGAATTTGTGTGCTTATTTTATTTTACATTTTTTCTAAACTACCATTATACTGAATTTTACATTGACCGATTTGGAGTTTCTGGCCTTTAATCGACAAGGGCTTCTACTCCTTTAATTTTATGCTACTGTTCATTGTAAAATTTAGTACTGCTTAAGATAATTTGTCAGAAAATTATATAATACTAGGGCAAATGAATTAAATACTTGCAATAACTGTATATAACTTTTAATTTTTATTATTTACTGTTTAATTTCTGAGTTCCCAAAATACTGTAATTATGGCAATTAAATCATAATATTTATTAAATGCGGTTTTTCTGGTTCGCAATGTGCCAAGAAATTTTTAAATGCACAGAAATGACCTTTATTTTTCGGTTGTGGCTATTAGAATTTTCTTTTTTTCCTGAATTTCGTTGACGTCAGAAACATCTCGATGATTAGCGTGGGGAGTTTCATAAATGGCTAATTATTCAAAAATACCGCATTCTGGAAATGAAACCGATTCAGAAAATCCGCATAATTCCCGTCATATTGTGGTTTTTTATGCAAATCAGGAAACGTCGCCCTGACAGCGACCATTGAGACGTCCGCGCGCCACGGCCATCCGCTTCCGGCGTGTCTCGCAAAGCGCATTGTTGACCTTTTTTTGCACGGGCTGTTTTATCTGACCGCAGAAATCATTGACAGGTAGCGCACGTCGGCAGCTGTTTTAAAAATAGAGGCCACACCCGGCCGCGCTCTTTTGTCGTCGACTACTCAACGGAGGGTTTTTATTATCGGAGACCAGTTTTTATTCCCGATAAAAACCCAACCGCAGCAAATACCGTGCTGTTGTAGTTATGGAAAAAAGGAACTGCATTTCTAATGAATGAAAACAGCTGATGACGGCAACCGTTGCTCGTTTTGCTTGTTTGCATAGCATGCAAAGGTCAAACGGTTTGTTTACTGATTTTTTTTAAAATGCGATATAAATTTTGAATGACTAAAAAGTGACATTGTTGATTTTTATATTCATTTAAATATGAAACACTTATCGTTTCAGCAGTAAAAAACATCCAGCACTGTACTTACATTTTTATAAATTTTAAATAATATATTGCGAAAAATAGTGAAAAATTTATAGTTATAGTAGGAAGCAGAAAGGTCATATTCTCATACTGTTAAGTAGTACCGTAAAAAAATATAATTATACTTTATTAATAAAAATATCAATAAATAACTCATCTATGTAACTATGTATATTAAAATGTATATTTCATTGTCTATATGTGCAGACACATAAATACAAAAAGGCATCCTTGCTTACCTGTGCTTGATGTGTCGAAGATATTTCCGATTTTACTGCGAAATGTTTTGTGAAACTGCGGCTTCGCCGAAGCCGTTGCATGCCGGTTGTTTTGGATATTGTCCAAAATTCAGGGGTACATTGCGCACTGCTTTGAAGGCCGCGTGGTGGAAAGGTCACGCTGTATAGAAGCAAGGCGGTGTGTGTTGGATGTCGGCAGTGGTAGAACCGGCGCGGCCGCGGTTGCCGTTCCAACAGGTTCTTTCACGGTTGTGTACAGATATGTGAGTGTCGACGCAACCATGTGCATCCACGCCGGCGTTCGTGACCATGGATGAGGAACAGTCGAGAGAAAACGTCCTTAATAACGCTCTTGTCTCACCGACCACGTCAGGCACATCGACAATGCTGTTGTGTGTAGGTATTACCAGGAAACCAGGAAAAAAAATGGCCAAACGAAATCATTTGCCAATTCGAGCGGAAATTATGCGCTGTACACTGTCGTCCACTAGTCGTAACAGGCAAATCGAATTTTATCTAGTCAATCAGAATATAATTTCGTTTCCAAGACCGGTTTTCATGAGTGCGAAAAATTTTATAGACAATTTTTAAGGCTTTTAAAATCCATTAATTTTTTACTCGATAGTAATAAGAAGAAATTTAATAAACAATTTTTTATGACTTTTTGAAAATCATTTCACTTGATAACAATGAGTTTTCTTGCAAGCAAGCCTGTCAAACGTTTCAAAACCATTTGATAATTTTTTTGCAGCACTGCTTTAATTTACTCTTATCACTGTAATTTGTGCCTTGATTTGCACATACAAATAATTTCACAAATAAATTTAGAATTTGATTGAAAGATCATTCATTTTTATGCCGGTTACACTGAACAGCTATTCCATTGTCTGTTCAGTGTGGGAAACACGCACAGCGCAAGCAGTGGGCGAGGACACTTCCCCCCAACGCCAAGCGCAACAGCAGACATAAAGTCCAATCATGTGGAAAATAATCAGTGTGCGTACACGGCTGCAACTGCCCCGCAGTTTGTCGGGTGTGCACCAGTGGCTTTTTGGAGCAGAGTCAAGAAACAACAGCCGACTTAATTAATTTCCCTCTGAGCAACCCCACCAACCGGCAAACTGCACCGACTGCTTTGACTGTTCGATGAGCATGAGGCTCAGGCTGTTGTTTGTCGCTGACGGCGAAGGAATGGAGAGGTCACGGCGCTGTCTTTTCAGTAGAGAACGTCGTCAGCAAAAGCGCATGCAATAATGTGGCGCCGTTAGCGGTGACCTTTCATTGCGCAAGATTTTTTGTGGGGCGCGATCGATGGGTTGGAGTGATTTGCATATGCCTGTTGCGTTACGTAACCAGACCTTTCGACACTCATTAGCAATGAGTTCGACTAGCCGCGCAACCGCCTTTAAGCAGAAAATTATTCTGTTACATTCGAGTGCAAATAAATCGTACGATAATTACGTGGACAAATTATAATATAACAAAAAAATAACTGCAAGATGGCTGGATGATACTGAATGCATTCGCTTGATAAAATTGAAGAAAATTTAATGGACAAAAAATTACTGGATTTATCCAAAAAACATTTGCCCGGAAATAATTTTATTTGGGTACCTAAAAAATTTATTTAAATATTTTCGTAATATTTTTTGAAAATGATGTGCGGAAGATCGTTCATCTTTTAGCTGATGTATAACAAATTATGTGTTCTTCAAAGTCAAACTTCTTCCAGAAACCTTTGAAACCTTCCTTATTATTCAAATCGAATAACTCTTTGTTTTGCTAAAATTACGGTATACTATACACCATTGTTTTCGGCAGATCTTCGAGTCGAAAACGGAATACCAGATGCACATCCAGTCGCACATGCGCGAACCCAAACCCTACAAATGCTCGCAGTGCAGTAAGTCCTTCGCCAACAGCTCCTACCTATCGCAGCACATGCGCATCCACCTGGGCATCAAACCCTACCACTGTGACATTTGCAAGAAGAAATTCACCCAGCTCTCCCATCTGCAGCAGCACGTCCGCACCCACACCGGCGACAAACCCTACAAATGCCACCACCCCGGCTGCCACAAGGCCTTCTCGCAATTAAGCAACCTGCAGTCGCATTCGCGCTGCCACCAGACCGATAAGCCCCACAAGTGTAACAGCTGCTATAAGTGCTTCTACGATGAAGCCGCGCTGCAGGAGCATATCCCCAAGCATAAGGACTCCAAGCATCTCAAGACGCATATCTGTAGTTACTGCGGGAAGAGCTATACGCAGGAGACGTATCTGGCACGGCATATGGCTAAGCATTCCGATAAGATGTTGAGTGGAGGTGGAGGAGGAGGAGGCGAGAAGCAGCGCCATGCGGCGGCGGTGCAAGCGCTGGCTAGTGCCGCTAACGCCCGCAATACAAGTAGGTGACCTTTGAGATGGACACAAAACGCCACCGTTCATGTAATTCGCGGTTGAACGAATTTCGTATACCGTGTAATCTAGCATCGGAAAGGTCACAGAAGTTAGTTTGAACTCACATAGCGTTCAGTACAAAGTTAAATTAAATTTTGTAAATTATTTACAAAAACACAAAAACAAATTGATAATAACATTAATATTTTATTTCCTTTATATATTGCATGTTTTTTTTTAAAACTTCTATCGTCGAGCAATGTTTGCATGTAGAAATACTGAACAAAATTTATTTTTATTATTTTGTAAAATAAATACATCAACAATTTATGATTATTTAATTCATGTAGCAACTACTGTACATGGCTGTTTTAACGCGTTATTTTGTGTTAGAATTATTCGGGTTATTGACTTACTGGATAATAGTGGATATTCGACTGTTGGGAAATTTACAGGCATTTATGTTTGAGTCTTAAATACTTTGGATCTTCAGTAAAACGTTAAACACGAAAATGTGTACTTGCTTGCACGGGCTTCGTTTACCTGCGATTTTCTTTATTCCGGTTCTACGAAACTAATCGTTAATTTTTTAACAGACGACATCTACTGGCCGAAGCAGGAGTCCAGTCTGGACATGTCAGCCCTGCACCACTCGCGCCTACCGCTCTCCGACGATCTCTACAGTCCCATGGCCACGCCCTACAGTTACAGCTACCCCACCCCGCTGCCCCAGTACCCCGCCGGCCACACCCCCTACGACACCATGCCCCCGGGCAACAAATACCACCACCGCGGCAACCTGTACTACGACCCGTACAAACCCATGGACAACGGGAAGAACCCGCTGACGGCCGCCGAACAGTTCGGCTACAACGGTGTCCAGATGCGCAGCTTCAACTTCGGCATGAACGGCATGCCGACGATGCTGGAGGGCGGCCCGGAGATGGGCCGGAAGGAGAGCTTAAAGCTGCCGCGGTTTTAGATGTAGAAGCTCGTTGGCAAGCGTGGCGTTAAAGAATCATTTTCTTTTTGGTCTCTCTTTGTACTGCAATTAGGTAATACGGTGTGTATGTGTTCGTTGGGGTTTTTTTTTAATTTCTTGTGTAAAGGGTGGGGTGTCGTTTACTGCCGTGACCTTTGAGTTTTTCTTAAAAATCGCAGTTGGACGAATGGTACTTGGAAGTGTCACAAATAAAAAATTACTCTACTGCAGCTGTACTGTACTTACTTTTTAATTAATTTTTTAGAGACGTTTACAAGAATTTTTATGCGAACCAAGTCCGCTCCGTGGTACTGAAGTGATAAGTATACCACTCACCGATTCTAAAAATAAGAACAACCTCAACGTCGGTTAAACTTTAAAGTCAAGTATCGGGACAGCATTTGTTCTTTGAACTTTTGCTTAAATTGCTGGCGCTAGGGGCGCAGTATCCGGCTTTTAGGATTAACGTTGTAATATCTTTTTAGTTCTCTCGAAATCCATGTCATATAATAATACACATGTAATTTATTATCTGTGAAAGAAGCTGACAAAAGTTGCCCAAGCATTGAAGTGATTGGACTGATTCAATCAATTTTTGAAGGAATGAAATAATTGATTTCTTATTTATTTTTTCTGACTTTCTGGATACAGATACAGTATAAGGCAAAGAACTACGTCAAAATAATGATTCCGTATAACCGGTATGGCATACAAGGTTGGTGGGAGATCCATCCATTTCTTCCACAGAGAGTCAATTAAAATGAAGCCATACGCGATCACACAACATAAAAGTTTCAAACATCAAGAAACCAACAGAATCTCCATTTAATTTTCTTTCCGATAAGAAGGTGGGGCTGCTTAATACAGGGTGTACAGCTGTGGCATTGCCAGAATAGAGCGCTGATGAAAAGCGTAGTACGACGTGTTTCCCTTAGGAATGGCATTCGAATTTCCAGCTCAGAAAATGCATGGATTTACATATACGAGTATAACGCCGGCTTTAAAAGCCAAGTATTTTTTTTAAGTACCAACTATATGCACGCATTTTTTTTATAGATAAATGATAAATCTGCGTTGATTTCCTGAGAGAACACAGAAATCTATTCTACGGAAATCGTACTGTACAATGCTTGAGCGCCCCTATTAACCATTGATCCTTGGGCTCGCAGTGCAACCGCAAACTGTAGAACTGCCGATGCGGGAAAATGCAGGCACTACTGTGTATCATCGCGCTCAGATCGGTATATACGATATTCCCATTTCCCACCGTGCGGATGCGGTCAGTGTCATGAACTGGGTTTTATTGATTATCGGTTTATCACGCACGTGGAATCTGACTGTATACGCTACTGTACGACGAACGTTAAAAGCAGGGCGTCAGAATACGCTATAAACGACTTTGCAGATCATAAAACTCACAAGTTAAATTCGGCTCTTCTTATCGTGTTAAATTTTTTTACTGCCGCCATCTACCGCGTCGGTACATCTTTGGCTTATACAGAGTGGAAGGTGCCACGTTTGGTCGGCGAAAAACTATTCCAGGTAGTGCAAAACGTAAATCAACGCAGATAACATTACCGGCATATTATGCCGACAATCGCGATCCCCTTCACAGGAACGATTGCCATGCCAACGAATTTTTCCGTGCTACAACTGGCAAACAATCCGAGGACGCTATTACGGATTATTAATTTGTTATGAAAGGTTGCACTTGTTACTTTTGTGGACATCGATGCCGAAACGCTGCAACATGGTACGTACTACGTAGAATGTTTTCAGTTGTTCATTTTTATTATAATTTCTTTACTGTTCTTGTGTTTGGATTTGTTCTGTATTTCGATTTCTTCTGTATAGATTGTGCTCGGCATAGCAAAGTATATATTTTAACGAGTTGTGTCAGTAAATTTTGATACGAAGCATTATTTGGCAGTAGACCTAACTTTATTAATGTGAGCAAACTGCAATGTGTATAAGTGCGTTAGTTTTTTATACGGTAGGAGATGTACGCCAGTTATACGCCGCAGTCGGTAGTCATTTATAAAATTATAGGGAAGTGACCCGGTACATCACCGTACATGGTGCCAAATTCGTTTATGTACATGCGCGAAAACTTTCTCCTTCGTGTACTCTAAAACACTTTTACGCATTGTTCTATGACATTCTATAGCCCGATTATTTGTGTACATACATTGCCGGGAAAGCCGTTTGTTTGAGCAACATCCGGTTCGGGAATTATGACTGTAAAAAATTCAAAACGTCCAAGTGCATTTAGGTGTCAGTACGGTTTTGATGATCGTTTTTACACCGCCAGAATTTTTCAGTATAAAATTTTTAAATTAATATTTTTAACAATTTTGAAATTCATTAAATGTAAAAGAAATTACAAAACCGTGGTTCAGAGCAAAAAAGCGCTCTCCATGCATATTTGCGTTTACATCGAAAACTTCAAGGAGATCGGTTTACACAAACGGGTTTTACGACTGCGTAGATATGCATACAAATCTGACTACAGAATGTAAAAACAGTGCAAAAAAAGTGTTTGAGAGAGCGCTAAAGGGAAAGTTTTTGTACATGTATACGAACATGGTACCACTAAACGATTATGTTCCTTCTGGGACATTTTCGAACTGAAATGTTCCCGTTCCACAACTGCGCAAGCAAAGAGAAAAATAAAACAGGTTAAAGATTCTCCAAAAAATGTCCGCTTTCTCTTACGCTGACGCGGTCGGAAACGTACATCTGACCGCTGTAATGCACGTGGCTGTAACTGTACGACCAGCGTTTCGTTTACATTAGACGACTCGACAACAGCAGCACTCAGCAGTCACAGGAGCCACAGTACAGTACCTATTACATTTCAACCGGTTTAATGGCACCAATTGCTTCCTTTTTCTTATTCATGCTGTAGCAACGTAGCGCTATAATTCTGCTATGCAGGTGAATTACAAGCGACCGCTGTGAATGAGAACTATCAGCTTTCTTTCCGGTTAACTGGAGCTGTACAATTGCTGTCACTCGGCCTTCCGTCAAATCCTTTGTACTGACAGTAATTCAAAACGCTGCGCCATTTATCAGCTCGTATTGATAGTCCGTACCGCATTTCAACGGGCAGTGCGTATTGGCGTAACACTAAAGCATCGCAGAAAGCTACCCGTTGGCGTCGGTATTGAATGGGAAATCGCTTTTCTTTATGGATCGTGATGTGAAAAATTATATGTGATTTCTTGCACCCTCAGGCTCATCAGGTATACCGCCCTGCCCGATATATGACTGAAAGAGTCTGAGACGATAGCATGGCTACGAAAAGCTCGTCGACTTCCGATAGGACGAACGGTATATACCGCTCGAGCGTTATATCGCTAAATACATGCAAAATAATTTTTTTGCTTTTTATTAATTTTATTGACACGCTGTTACGGATTATGGATTGGTAATCTATATTCATGGTACATAAACTGAGTTTTATTGTACTTAACGGTTTTTCAGGCAATGCAGCGCATCGCGCTTCCGCGCTTCCGTAGAAGCTCACCTCCAAGAAACGATTGTCATTGGGATCGGCGAGTGACACTCCTCTGCTGAGCAACGCAGGATTTTAATAAATTCCTCGTACAGCGTTGCACATGGAACATCAATTGCCACTAAGATATTGCTCATCCGGGTCGTCCCTAAATGCGGCATGTTATGCAGTACGTTTATATAGCAGAAATATTCCAGTAATGTACTGAAATCCATTTATTTAAGGAAAGTTAACGAATAATTATTGATTCGTGAGTGCTTATAAATTTTGATTACTGTACTATTTAAAGAGAACCTAAAAAAATGTGTAGCAAAAATCCAAATTTCTGTACTTTTTTATACCGATCGATTGCGAATTGGCGCATACCTACTGTTATTTGAACTGTACGCTTAAGTATCCTTGATGGCAACTTACACCATTCGTTGAGTGGAATTACAATTTTTGTAGTGTCCCAGAGACCTTGCTGCAGACAGAGCCGGCTACAGCTGACAATGGCGGCGCATCCAGGATCAAGAATACGAAAGGTTTTAACGCGACACTGCCATTGTTCCTTGTCAACCCGCCGACTGGTCTTTGTCACATGCTTAATCAGCTCCGTCCTGTGGTTGCTCCTTCAGCTGCTTCCTAGTGACACCCCCATCCCGCACATCCCTCCGCGACCTCCTCCACAACCCGGTCCTCTTCCTCCCACCGGCACCAAAACCATCCTGTTCTGGTCACCGTTTTTCCGAGCTGAGCACCCGAATCTCCACGACGACCTCAGCCAATGCCCGGTGTCACATTGTCACCTGACCAATGAGCGATCAGCTATAGACACGGCCGCTGCCGTTGTCTTCCACGCGGCTTATGACGCTTGGGCTCATCCGGATGATGTTCCAGTGCGTCGCTACACGGACCAGGTCTACGTGTACTTCAACCTGGAATCCCCAGCGGCGCAGGAGCAAATTGATTTAAAAGCGGAGGCGTGGCGGGATTTCTTCAATCTGACGTGGACGTACCGGCTGGATTCGGATGTGGTGTCCAACTTCTATGTGGATGAGGAGTTCCAGCGGTTCTGGAATGCCAGGACGCCATTCGAGACAACTAGGAGAAAGAACCGTGCGTTGGCGTTTGTATCGATCTGCGATTCGGCGGGGAAACGCGAGCTGCTGACATGGGAGCTGGGTTGGCATTTCCCCGTGGATGTCATCGGTGGGTGTGGGACGCGAAAACGGGAATGCCCGAAACAGGTTGATGGGAGGATGGAATGTGAGAGGCGCTTGACCGGGGAATATAAGTTTTATTTGGCCTTTGAGAACAGGTTGGTGCTGCCTGTTATGAAACAACCAACTTATTTATTGGTTGTTATCAGGCTCCTGGGTGCGTACATTGCTGGATTCGCTAAACGCTCAACTGGTAGTCAGGCTGGACTTTTCGATAATTCATTTCCTTAACGTGAGCTTCAGTCTTTACTTTTTCATGTTCAAACCACACCGTGCTCTCGTGTGGAGCGATTTACCGTTGACCTTTATGTAAAAGCGGTTCACAAATCCTTATGTCTGGAAAATCTAACGGCGAACGAACGGTAAAAGCTAACTAGGGGTAACCCTAACTTTGTGCATTCGGCGTATGGAACAGTCGGCATCGGCTGCTGCAGATATAGAACCGGTGCACTTCTGATGGAAAAGCAAAGTGTGCACTTAGTTTTCTTGGATTATTTAGAACTCACAACGTACCTCATTAAGTTTTTGTCGATAATACCGTGTACGGAATTGAATATCTTCGATGAACCTGCTATTTTTAAAGGAACAAACGATGCTCCTTTACAGTTTATGCCCGGACTATGTGACGGAAAAACCGTTCCGCGCGCTGGCGTTCGGTGCGATCCCGGTGGTACGCGGTGGCGCCAACTACACCCACTTCCTGCCTCCCGGATCCTTCATGGACGCCTCCGCATTCGATAGCCCGGCGGAATTAGGCCACTACCTGCACAAGGTAGCCGATAATGATGACCTTTATCAGCAGTATTTCAAATGGCACAAGCCGGACGCCGCGCGACCAGTGCTGATGGACCCGAAAAGGTCATCGTTGTGCCGATTGTGTGAGATACTCCATACTCCGGGGTATCGCAGTGAAAGTGTGCGGAATCTGTCGGAATGGTGGGCACGCGGTCAGACGGCGATGTGTACTCCGACGGCAAATTGGTGGTGGCTGCGGATGCGGTTTTACTGGGAATGTTTACTGGGCCGCATTCGCTGAATGCAGCTTGGCATGTGAATATGATCATCATTTTGACATTCTGAAGTGTGATAGGCTGTCAGATGAGATTTGGTGTTTTTGTTTTGTTGCTGACGGATACTCTGTTTTACTTGTTGTTGTTACTGTTCACTGTAAGCGAGCATTGTGACCTGTTGACGGGATCACAACACAAGTCGAAAGCTAAGATGGTATTTTTCAGTAGCGAAAAGACGTACAAACTGTAACGGTACTTGCTGACATCGCCCACAAGGTTTGTCTTAAGGTTTTTAACAAACGATAATTTGATGCATCGCTCAACATGGGCAGGGGATAAAAGGTGGCAGTGGCACCTGCCACTGGCAACTGCCACCGGCAGTGGCAGTTGCCACTACGCGTTCTGGCAAGCGATAAAAGGTGGCAGTTGCCAGAAACGATAAAACTTAGTTTTTTATGCAAAAGCGTCAGATTTCCCTAAATTTGGGACGGCTAATGTGTCCCCCGGTTAGATCGCTTGAGAAATATAAAAACCACTGTCCATAAAAACAGTTGATTCTTTATATTCCGAAGAAACCAAAGAAGCCTAACAACACATTCAAGAAACCAAGAAAAACATAACACACTAATAAACCTAAAATGCAAAGGAACCAAAAACCTACTTAAAACTGAGAAGTGAGAAACGGTGATTCCAGTTTAATACGGTTAATGGTTCTGGTGGTAGTAGCGGCAACGGTACTGGTAATCTTAGTGGCGCTAATGCTGGTTGTCGTAAAATGCAGTAATTCTGGTAGCGGCTGGTACCGCTATTCGTGATTCTCGGCGCAGTGGCAGCCGCCATAGACGTTGCTTTGCACGTCACTGACTGCAAGAATTTTGCAGTGCGCCATAAAAGGAACTTTGCGCGAAGATGGTCGCACGTTAGGCGTCCGCCGTCCTGCAGTACTGAGGCTATCGGCATTGCCACACAATTTTACACAGCATATTACCTTTTTATCGATCATTTGTTCTTCGATTCGTAGAGGTTGATTTTGTGTAAATTTTTATGTACTTGTCGCAATAACAAACAGCATCGTGTGCCAAAGCGCGCTGTTTAAGAAGTGCCAGGATAAACGCGTGTGTCTATGGGCTTACGATGACTACTATAGCTGATTATTAATGAAAAGTTAGTTCGTTAGATAGGTGACGGCATCACAATTGTCATAACAATGGTTGAACTAACTAATATTAATGGCGTGGGGGTTGCATTGTTCATTTATCAACCGCAGTTGTTGGTTGGTACAACCATCCAGGTTGGCCGTTACGTCAACAGATTACGGAACTGGTGTTCAGCTTAACCCGTAGCAGCTAATGCATTAGACCGACTCATCCACAATCCTCCTCATATGCGCAGTTCCCTTTATGGCGCACTGCGAAATTCCTGTATTTAGTTACGTGCGAAAACGTCTATGGCGGCTGCCCCCTGCGACGGGAATAACGAATAGCGGTACCATAGCCGCTACCAGTATTATTACGACAACCAGCAGCAGCGCAACTAAGATCACCAGTAGTGCTGCCGCTACTACCACGAGAACCATTATCCGTATTAAACTAGGTTTTTTCAGAATATTATTAATTCCCGTATGTAGTGTATATTGCAAGTACACGTGCATGCAAGTGCAGCGATGTATATTCTCTAGAATGTGTCTGTCAATGTGAATACTTCCAATGTCCTTCCTGCCGTAGCAACTGGTAATGAATGTACCAGCGTACTACGTTGTATGTACAGATATTTTAGTTGGTTTTTGCTTGGCCGGCGAGCGGATAATAACAGAGGTATCATACTGCCGCAACAAACATGACAATTTAGAATTGATCGTTTTTATGGGCCTAGCGGCTTTATATTTCTCAACCGATCTAACCGGGGGACACATTAGCCGTCCCAAATTTAGGGAAATCTAACGTTTTTGCACAAAAAAATTAGTTTTACCGCTTCTGGCAACTGCCACCTTTTATCGCTTGCCAGAACGCGTAGTGGCAACTGCCACTGCCGGTGGCAGTTGCCAGTGGCAGGTGCCACTGCCACCTTTTATCCCCTGCCCTCAACATGGTTGTTCCGAAATACGGCCAAGCGTTCTGGCATAAACAGCGTTTCGCGCCTCGTAATAAGGAGAATCCTATCGAAGTACATAAGAGCGGACGTATAAGCAAAAACTTTTCTAACAGTAACCTATCCGTATGTGTTTACTTGAGTTCATCTCACAAAAGAACACCGGAGACAGATGTTTTACATCATCGTCAAAATTTACAAGCAGTAAATACAAGCACGGGGCTCTTCTGCTGGTGCAAATACCCGGCACTCATTTATTTGTATGAATATCGCCTCCAAAGAAACCTGCCCCAGTTTCTTCCATTCTGCCCTGTTGGGGGCATCTGCGGTGAGAAAAGCACGGTGTGTATCTGTACTGTAAAATATCTAATGGTAAGACTGCGCACGATGCCTACACCATCCCAATTCCGAAATCCCGACGGTGCCGATCGACTGCCGAGTACGCCAGAAACAACACGTAGCACTAGCACAAACTAAACGTCTTTTTACTCCCAACCCAGCCTACATAGTAGAAGTTGCAAAAACATCGTGCAGAATTTGGTTTCTGGTGTGACCGTGTGAGTATAGTCTGGTTCTGGTACCGGTACCGCCCGGTACAAAGTGCTGTGTACAAGTACATGTACACTTCTAATAGTGAAATAAAAAATGCTTCTTTATTTTATATATGGAACGTTTCGTACCAAAGAAAAAAACTGGAACGTTTTTTCCTTCTTGTAGTCACTGTAGACACCCTACCCTGTAGACAACTTGTATACATCCTAAGAAACCAGGGGACTACAGTATGTCTACACTTCTACAGTGGTGTCTACGGGCTGTCTACACATGACTACCGGTATATACAGGCAGAGTATTTAGTTGAACCTAAGAAGGTATGCCTGTATTCAGCGGTAGACATCCGTAGGCAACCTCTAGACACCGTTGTAGACACACTGCATAAATCCTAAGAAACCAAGTGACTACCGATAGGTCTACAGGGTGTCTACAGCCTGTTTACAGATGTCTACTGTGACTACAAGGAGAGAAAAAACGATTCACTTTTTTTCTTTGGTACGAAACGTGCCACAGGTTGTTATTTCGCTTTGTAACTTGCCGGTACCTTTAATCTGCAACGGTAAGCAATACTACATGTAGCTTTGGTATTTTGTTACGGAATACGAACGCACTTGTTACTGATTTGGTTACACACACTCCGTGCGTACTTTTAATAGCCAGGTGTAAAATCCCATGCTAGACAGTCATCCCTGCCGGAAATGCGCTACCTGCTCTGACGCGAATTAAATAAATTACATAATAAAATAATTATTGCCGCATGACAGCAAACGGGCCTCGATAAAGGTGGTTGAGATATTATAATATCGTAATTATTAGCTTTTCAAAGCAACAAATTATTCTGAAGTAAATTTCTGCGTCAGTAAATCCGATAATGGCTCATGGTTTCCTGCAGACATGTAAATAGAGGTTTACCGTCGCCTCGCCTTCAGGAAGGGCACTTTGCTTTGAACAGATTGCAAACCACATAAACTTACATCACGACAACTCTGTAAATGATTATGACGCTACGAATCTAACGGTACTGCGAACGCAATACGTCTGTAAAGCTGGCCGTAATTTAAAATTACAAGCACGTAGTGCAAAACTGAACCGGCTGTGCTCCCCGAAATTCGCCAGTGTTTTGGACTGTCAATTGGCAATAAATTCCGTACATCCAGTAAGTGTGACTTCCTTCCGGTGGATGAATTTCATCAGGTGTGGATTAAATGAAGGAGAACTGGCCAGTTCATTCACTACATTTGTCAGCTATAGATGCGACCCGTACCGTAGTGTCTTTCCATAACGCTTCTCGTTACAGTGACCTTTATTATTTCAATTGACATTGGCTGTACATCCACAGGTTGGCGTTGCGGGAAACAAAATGTCTGGGGTCTCTTCGTTTCTGTGCCGGTTACTGGTGGGCTTATTCTTGCTTACAGCTTATGGGATTTTTGTTACGGTTGACTGGATAGATCTGGTTGTGAATGGGACAGTCGACTACCAGTCGAGCTGCACGCGATTCAAGTTCATCCCGGTCTTGTTCTTTGTCACTACCGCGTTTTCTCAGACGTCCTGCGCTACTGCGTTGTTGAATCTGGCAGCAGCAGTATGTTGTAATCTTCGCCAGGGGAAAATGTACCGCGCTTTGCGCGATTTCACTGTAGATCCCACTGAGTCATATCCTGAACGCCGCCAACTCATGCGCCTGATCGTATCACTCGGGCCAGCAGCCGTTCTCCTTACCGTAGCATGCCTGGTGCCGCTGAAGTCCGTTATGGACAACATTACCAATACCACCACCGTCCATTATGCGGTATTCACCGTGCCCGCTGTCGTTTCCGAGTCCTGGATTGCCGTACTAGGGGCCATCAGTTACGTTATCGTTTACGGGAATTACGTCATTGTTTGTCTACTCTTTCACCAGTACAGGCAGGCCGCCACGCGAGTACTGGACGGATTGGCGCTTTTGTCCCAACGTCTGCCCGCAGTGTCCAGGAAGCAGCTCTTGCAGCACGTGCGGCGCTATTCGGCGGCCATTAAAAAGCTGAACCGTATATACGGACAAATGGAACCGTGTGTGGGTGTGCCGTTATTGCTGGTCACCGTGGCGAGCTTCTTCTCGTTCGCCCAGACTATCGCACAACTGATGCTGGACAGCGATGTCTTCAAGGAGCCGCAATTTTCCATTTTCCTTGGTGCTCATAACTTTATGCACGTATGGATGTCCATAGCTGTAATCGTTTTCGCGGAAACGTCTACCCACAAGGTATTCATGCAGTGCGAATGACCTTTATCCGTAGATTGTGCTATAACTGTATACATTGTATATATAACGTTGGCCTGCATTTTCGCGTGTTTTTGCTTTTTGTAGCAGGTTTTTGCTCGTGCGAGTAATAATTAATTTTTTTACTTAACATCAACGAAAGCATTGCGCTTCCGGTATAGGGGACCTTCGTTACGCTCCGGTCGATAACTGTAACCTTTATACACCGTAGCTTTTGCTATAAACGAACTCTCTAATTAACGCTAGAATGCTAACAAGTAAGTAGTCAATAATATATTCGTTGTCAGTACGAAGAATAGAAGTATAGATAGTACTGACTGTAACTGATGATAGCAGTGACTTTGTCCCGGTTTTGACTCGTAAATGTTTTGCGGCCATTTGATGCAGTTTTTTCACGGCGCTACCTACTCTACATCTTCAGATGGTATTTTCCGCTTGCAGTAATTTTGCTGCTTCGTGTTAGTCATTAATATTTCACTTTGTGATCGAGAAACGGTTTATTCAAGTGACATTTTCCGAATTCCTCGCTGCCAGTCTCACTTTGTGTCCGGGCATTGTCACCGTCCGCACCATTAAAGTCTTTTATAAGGTTTTACTGCTTTAAGCATATGCGGGAGATGAATATCAGTTTTGCATTGTGTTGAGCAACAGACAAACAATACTGCAATAAACCGTATTTTTTTATATCGAATTATTAAGTATAGAATATATGTGCAATGCGTCGAGAAACCGTTTTTTTTTATATCGAATTATTAAGTATAGAATATATGTGCATCGAAATATAAGATATCTATATACGAGATTTCTATAGAATATACGAGATTTACTCGTAAATTTTCTAAAAATTCCAAGTACAGTGCTACATATATACAGATTACGCCATGCTGAAATGGATAGAGAAGAAAACCGAATTAAAGGAAATCGGTTTGAGGAATTTGTAATAAATGGTGGCCACTTTGAACGACCATCACCCATTCACTTACTATAATTATAGTGGCCATCTGAACGACTGCACGATAAAATTATGAATCGGATGCAGCTTCTACGATAAGCCCGACCAACCTGGCGTTAACAGAAACGCTTCCGAATTAAAAGCTTTTCCCGAAATGAAAACCCCAGCCAACGCCCTTCCAAAAAACTACTCGTATTGATAAAATACAAGAAAAGTAAATAAAACGCTGCTGTAATCAAAAAACAAAAACTATAAAAAATGGTGTTTTATTGGCAGAATTTGTCTTTGTTAGAATGATTATGGTTGAAGCTAGCCGTAATGGTACTTCAGTTGTGCTTGATTGGATTTTTTAATATAACAAGCATTTTCTAAGTAGCACGGTAATGTGGCTTATTTTATTTCCGCATATTATTACCAGTGTTTTTCTCTGTATTGAAGAATCAAGAGCATAACATTTTCTCATATGCCAGCGCAGAGATGCACATTAAATCAGTAAACTCCGTACAAAACTGATTATATGGATAAATTAATAATAACAAGCCCAGCGCGGATGAATAATGTCTGATGATTTTGAACATGTAAAAAGGTTAACTGCATAATAATAAATATTTAAATAATAGCTGTTTGCTGCGAAATAAATAATTGCTGTTTGAGTTGATTGGCACGATGTTTATTACATTAAGCCAACATTCATCCGTGCTCAGCTTGTTAGTATTCATATAACTACATAACTCCATAACCTTGGTATTGCAATTATGCAGATGCATTAAACAGTTTGTCCCTATCCTCGGGGACGCGATCGCTTCGCCCTCTGACCATAGTAGTCGTAAGCCATTTGGCGGGCATAATCCATATTGTGTCCATATTGGGCGTAGAACCCCTCCGAGTCTGCTGCGTTATAATCGTCCCCGTAGCCCCGATCCGCCGCGTGGTAATCGCCCGCGTAACCCCAGGAGGCACTGATGACGCTACTGCACACAGCAACCACCACAAACACCGCTACCAATGTTGTCCGCAGAAACATGATGTTCCCGTTAACAATAATAATAATCACCGTTTGATTCAAACAGCGGCACACGATAAAAATTCAACTAAATCGGTTTACGAATGCAGAGACTGCTAATGCTGCTCATCCAGATTATTTTTTTATCCGGCTGTTGCCAAGAGTAATCGTAACGTTGTATTGCTTATTGTATTGTATTGTATTGTCGACCGGAGCGTAGCGAAGGTCCTCTTAATTCAGCTCCAATGCAAAAATGTATCTGTGTCCGTAACGAAAGGTTGTTACGAAAGGTCATCACGAAAATGTTACTGGCCGGTTATGTTGCTAAGTTTATATCATTGATTATGGTAATTGTTAAGAGTGCTACTGGTTGCACGTTAAAAAATAGTTATGCGCACAAGCGAAAAGCTGCTGCGCTCCGGTCTGCCAATGCACGCCAACGTGCATTTTTCCTAGTATTGCTTTAATAAGATGGTGATAATAGGCAGAGATTGCGCACATTACTGACATTACAGTTACTTACTTGCAATACAATACAGTAAGTAATTATTACGCTGCACTAACCTAGGTAAGTTTCTACAGTAAGTACAGTTTACTGTACTACACTACAGTACTACACTACACTACAGTACAGTACACTACAGTAACTGTACTACAGTAAGTACAGTTTCTACAGTAAGTGATAGTAAGTCCATCAAAGGGCACATCAATCAGTAAAGAACAGCAAAAACACATTATTTTAAAGTACAGGGTACGATATAATTGCACTTTACCATGTACTCATTACCTGCATGTAAGGTGTATTAAGGCACTTAACTAATTAATACTGTGAGAATCCAAAGCAGTGTGTTCCACCTAAGTACTGATAAAGTTATTAACCTGATAGTAAGAGCTCCATGCATACAGCCACTTTTCGTACTGTGCTTCCTTTTCTGCTTTTCCCTTTCCTTACTTTTTTACTTTTCACAGCTGTTTACTCCTAAAAATCAGGCATGCGCAGCAGCTTGTGTACGAGTATAACCGAATAGCATTTCCTGTTGCACAGAATCAGCAGATTGTGGAGGCGTGCCGTGAGCTGTGGGAAGAATGCATCGAGCTAGACTACGATACGTATGAGGAGGAGGATGAAGACGGTGTGTCGAGTTCTACCCAGCCAACAGTAAGCGGGCTTGCAACCATGGAAGGCACAAATGTAATAATCATATTGTCAAAATGACCGTCTAATTATCGTAGCCCAGCACGACGCCCGACAGTACTGCCAGTGTCGACGCAGCTGTCGTGAATTCACGAACACGAAAATTTCGCAATATGGCCGCAATCATACAAAGACTGGTGTTGGCTTCCGAGGTCTTTAACCACCGCGAGTTCTCCGCATTCGGCATACTTACGGTGCGACGAGCCATGATTGTGAAGGTACAAGTACTAAATTTTAGTAATTATTGGAATTAATGCGTTGTGCAGCTTTTCTTCAGCAACATTTTAGTTTGGCTGTAAAAATGGGAACCGCTACAGCTGTTTTAACTACTGTATTTTAAGTACACCGCATTTTAATCTATGCATCAAGATTTTCGATGTTTTTTTTAACGTTTAAATGGTGACCGAGGGGTAGTGTGTCTGCGCTTGCATATTTCATTACCTGGTGGCTATTGCTTATTACATTATTAGCGAGATTATGAAGAAGAATTTGCTATACTGACAGAGTGTAATCGTAAAAGCCGAAAAGGGCAGCCCGTCCAGACTGCTCACCGGTAATTGGTTTTTAATTTGATATGGTTAAGGGGGATCCATAAATTACGTACGCAGCGAACCAGGGAGGGACGGGTCTAAAAAACGTGACAAGCTGTGACGGCCCCGGCGAACCCAGGGGGAGTGGGTGGTCAGCTCCATGTATTACGTTTGAGCGAACCAAGGGGGAGGGGTCAAGCAAACGTGACGGACCGCTACGAAGGGGGAGGGAGGGGTGAAAAAACCGTGGTTTTCTGCGTACGTAATTTATGGATGCCCCTTTAAATAAATATTCGCACAGCCGGTGCTGCTCAATCGGTACAAGTCGATTTGCGTTCATTGCAGATTTTTGGACTGGGCGTGATGGCAGCCCTGTTTTTTTGGGATAGACGGGAAGGGTACACGGGACCCGGTTGCCCGGGGCTGAACGGTAACCGGACGACAACGTAGCCGTACCATGGATCCATGGGCAAACCAGCCAAGTGCTCTCCGGCCGTCAGTGGATCATCTCCAGACTCATTGTAACAATTTCACCATGTATCTAAGCTGAACGTATTGAAATTTTAATCGGGTAACCCATATTTGTATGTTTCCTTATCGGGTTTATAACGCTATAACATGTTTTGTATAATGTTTGTATCCTCACATTTCGGGATACTTCAGTACAGATAAGTTGCAGAAGTTTGTCGAATTCACTCATCGCTCTAGATTGCACAAAACGGGCACTATAGATTGTCCCGTTTTACTAGTAATATAAAAGTTTTATTTGTAATACCAGAATAAATTCTCGGAAATGGTTGTTTTCACGAGTTTAAAATAATAATTTTGCCACGGCCCCCCTTCCGTCAAATAGAACTGACAGACATAACAGGCACATATTATTGCAGATATACTGTACTTACTACAATACACTGACTGACTTTGAACGCCAGTTATGCATAATTTGCAATTCTAAGGCAGTATTTCCGCCGCCGCGATTTCTGCTTGATGCTCTTACGGTATGCTGAAAAAATATACAGTGTATAAAATTCTAAACAAACAGTTACACGTGATCCTTTTGCAAAATTTCAAACTCTTAGTTTTAGTCTAGCTGAAATACACGTACAGATATACAATCGAGAGAACATTGAATCTGACGGTGGTATGATGAATCAAAAGTGGTGCTGTAATTGCAATTAAAGGTGGTGTCAGGAGCCAAAGGTGGTACAAAGTATGCGCAGCCTTCACCTTGGAATAAACATAATATAAGGTACGCTATAATGTTAAGCCCTGCTATGTATAATACCTACAGCTAAGGTAAGAGCAACACGATTAAGTCGATAATATTCATGGTTTCTTTGCGTGCTAAAGTGTTTTTCCTGAACGTTGGCTTAAATCGACAATCACTTATAAATGTGCTGTATGCGATACAGGAAAGAGTTGTGCCAATTTCGCGTACCAGCGATTAATCAGAAAAAATTTGGTTGTGTTCTGTCAGCTTAATTTTAATTTTCTTTTAATTTGTCAGCTGTGTTCTGTCAGCTTAATTTTAATTTTCTTTGCAACAGAGCAGATACGTACTGTATAGCCTGATTTCGACCATCTGTACAAGCCCGTCCGGATGATGAGCACGATAGAGAACAGCGAAAAATGTAAATTCATGGGTTACGCCAAACAAGATACTACGCAACGCCGCGCCACACTGTTCAACCACGTAACATGCGTTTGGCTGGATGGTGGCTTAGTGCAGGCCGTATATTCCAATGGGAATAATCGTAGCTGCCTGGCGGAAGATGGCCAGACAACGGTCGGTGCAGTAAGGGACAATCTAACTGCGGAGCGCATTTACGCATTGTGGCAAACGGAGTGTAGGGGCCATCGTGTTAAGCGCTAACATCGCGCTTAATATGCGTTAGCTGTACCTTTACGTGCTCTTCATCCGGACGGGCTTGTACATTATACAATTATAGATAATATTATTTTGTACCGTACCTTCTATACAATTACTTGCGAGGTTGTACAGCGTGTAAAACGCTTGTTCGTTGCCAATCGCTTTGGCTGACGGCGCAGTTGCATTGATCTTGGCCCCGGTCAACGACAAGTTCGCATTACGCTAGTAAATTACTCTCGCGCGCAATTTAGATCAACACATTCAAATTCGCGCATAAATTAACAGATTAACGGATATCAGAAAGGTCACCCACTATAACCCCCGAAACAACTGCCAAAAAAAAAGCAAAATAAATATACAGTACGTAAATTAGTAATTTTTTATTGGCCTTTTTTTACACAACAGCGTACAACCCCGGTATTAGTCGACATATAAAAAAATTCCTTGCGTAATTTATTTTTGTCCCTTATAACCGGGATCATTGATGAAGTCATGCCGCACCACGAGGAACTTATCCACGGGATTGCTGTCGAAGTACGGCATGGTGTCGATGCCCCAGTGGCCGCCGAACTGCTTGGTGTCGCCGGCCGTGATGAGGTAGTCGTCGATCTTGGGCCCGAGGATGGCCGACAGGAGGTGCTTGTTGACCGGCGGCGGCAGCGCGAACGCCACGCCGCTCTTGTAGTTGTCCTGCAGTTTAATGTAGCCCGGCGAGTTGGTCTCCGGCGACTGCCACAGCACTTGCCGGCCCTCGATGCTCGGCTCCGCCCGGTTCATGTACGCGTCGATGTAGGCACGGAGGTTGGCCGCGTCTTCGTAGTAGCTGGCGGGCGAGGCTGCCGGTACACAAAGCATCACAGTGAATATCATTTGATTAAAGTTAAAGAGATAGTACTAGTGTGGTAATAACACTAGTATTACTTGTAAACTGATTGTGAAATTGCTGCACAAATTATAAAATCAATAAGTGTAATGTATACCGGTACTTTTATGTGAAAAAGCAGTTTAAGAGAACAGCGAGGGCTTTCGTAGTGCAGTGCGTTCTATAAGGCCGGAGCCATAACGTGGATTAGAATAAATTTAGTGGAGCAGCTGTTACCGATAGCAGCGAGATGTACAGAATCGCCATTAAAATTTAAGAAGAAATTTTGTTTTGCGAGAAATTTTAGCAGTGCATACTTAAGCCAATTCTAGCAACCGCAGATTAGAAAGCTTCTGCAAAGCAGTGGAAATGTGTTGATATACAGTAACTGAAAGCACAAGTTTATAAAAATCTGCAGGCTAATAATATGTAATGCATACACATACATTAACATATAATGTGAGTAACTATCTTTTCTTTTATTAGATAATAGTAAAAATCTGAGTGCAGGATTAACTGCTGATACCCTGCAGATGTCATGAAACACGTGGCCAAAATCAAAGAAATCAATTTTAAAAAAACAAAATTAAATTTGAATTGAAAAATAAATTGTAATAAACTGGACATATTAATTGGTCCCAATAAAATATTAAAAATGACTCTTGAAGAAATTTATATCCACAGATTATCATCGTCTCTTTACATAACAGTCGTTTTATAGAAAAATTGTCTATTTCTGCTAACCGTGAGCCACTCCCAGCAGGGCGATGGTAAAGGTCAACTGCCACAGCATGATGAAAAAGTCAAAAATTCCAAGATAATAAATGTGCGTCTACGGTATCACGGTATAATACCAATTCCGGCAGCTAATTCGCAATACAAAACACCAAACTGGCAGCTGCGGCTGTATTTGACTGGCCACTGCTGTGCCGCGGCAATGAAGTGTATGCGGAGACCTGCCGGTACCGACACGACGCTACCGTCGGGATCGATTGCGGCGGTATGTTCGTTTTTTGTCACAATTCAAAACTAATTGGACATTTCACTGCCAATTCGGCCATTGTAAGCGTCATTACATTTTTGTTATAATCCGATGTTCACAAGCGCGGTTAATCGGTTGAACAAGGCGTATTTCGAGTTTAAAGTTATTTAACTGCTGTCAGACATGACCTAAATATACACCCACAACAAAATGCCCGTTGCCGGCGTTTATATGCAGTAATTTATTTAAATCGCTGACAAATTTTATTTACAAAGCAAGAACAAAACCGTTACGAGGATTTATTAGCGACAACAACCGGCGTCACATCACAATTCGTGCTTAAAAGTCTTAAACGTGGTGACGTTTTGTTTATTGGAGTGTTTTTATTCCTTTACTTTATTTTAAAATGACAATTATGGCAATTATTTGTTGTTTCCCTCATTTGTCTAATGTTTCCACAAATTTTACTGATTTTTGGGTTGTTGTAAATGTACGAAATCAATAATAGTATCGATGCAATACATAGTGACAATAAAAATAAAGAAATAAATTGCAAAACAATTATTATTAAAAATCAATAAAAATATTTGGGAATATAATTTCCCATTTAAAATTTTAGGCGATTCTGCGATGCCTGGTCTTATCACCAGCCAGCACATAAGCATTCAAACATATTTTTATAAAATTAAAAAAAAATAAAAGGCGACAAATTTGCACTTAAAGAATCATCTACAGAATAATTTATTAAATTAATGTCTTTAATTTAAAACGTTTTGATACAAGTGCATACAGACTATAAGCTATCCAATGGAAAATTTGTAATTTTTGTAACCGGGGATTCCTTGACAAAACTAACCAATAAGCAACCATTCCCATTCACCGTACAACCCCCAAGATCAATACAAAAAACAGCGCAGAACACCGGAGTGCAGTACAGAGAAAGCCGTAATAATGTGCAAAAAAAAATACCAGTTCAGCGCGAGCACGTTTATTAGCGAATCCCTCAGTGGATCTCCGTGGACTGGGTGTTGCGCAGGTGCACCGGGAAGGCGCGGCCCGGAAAGCGCAGCCGGCGCCGCCCGCTGACACTGCCGCGCGAGGGCGATCGCGAGTGCACCGGCGACGAGTGCGTGGAGGTCACGGCGTAGCTGGCGTCCGGGCGGGGCCGCGCCCCCGCCCCGGGATGGCCGTTGGCGGTGGGGTGCGGGGCCGGGGCCGGGGAGGGGGCGTGCGGGTCGAACACGTTGGCCGACACCGAGTCAGACCTGCAGCGGACATACTGACTGTTTCACATAATTATTTCTACGTTTCTTATATCAAAATGTTTTCGCGATCGAGTAGTTAATTTGTCCCGGGCGCGGACAACGTATCGTCCTCTCGTGAACAAGGAAGTGAAAAAACATTAAAAATTCGACACCTTCAAATTCATCGTCGACCGAAAAAAGAAAAAGTATTTCAAATAAAGAAAGCAAATTTTTCAATTTTAATAATTAAGAAACAGAATATGATTGACTGGTAAAAGAAAAATCGATTTTAAATTTAAAAACAGAATTAAATTTTTATAAATGATATTAATTAATTCTGTTTTATTACATATTTATTCTTATTTAGCCAGGCATTTTCAAATTAATTCGTAAAAAGACTCAGTAGCGTGAACAAAAACTCGTCTTTGAACAAAAAAGTTGGAACGACGTCAGTGGATAAAAAATGGTGGAACACAGTGAAACGTAGTGCAGTGGTACATTGCAGTACGGTAACGGTAGTGGTAAAACCAATGAACCCTTACGCAAGCAAAGACATTAAGAACGAACGCATGTTAGGCGGAATAATCAGCTTTTCCTGCTTTTTTGCTGTGACACTATGAATGTGCCAAAGTTTTGCATACCGTTGCTGGCGGATGCCATTCTTGACCAGCAGATCAGCGTAATAATGCGCATCATGCCCGTTGTGATGGTCGTACGGAGCGTCCGGCCCGGTGGTCACCGGCAGCTGCTCCGGGTCGACAAAACCCTCTCCGTCCGCTTCATCTTCCGAATCGGAATCCCCGCTGACGTACAGCAGTTCAAAGGTGATATTCCCACTCTGCAAAGACCCGCTGATGTTATTACTATAATCGGCATTCGATGGTGTTGGTTAAGGGTGAGAAAATGCAGAGAATTAAGCAATAAATGGCCGCGTCACAGTTTTCGCCCTGCAGCAGCTCAAACGTAATGCTAGTATGCAACGGAATAACTGTAGTGTAGTGGCAAGAGGTGTTTATGCCAGCCATTAACAGCTGTCTAAGAAATTCAAAAACGCCTCAAAAGGCTGCAGTAATTATAAATAACCAACGTGTCTGCTTGCCTTTTTTCTAGGAAAAAACTGAAGCAAAGAAAAATGTTATACTTATACAAAATTAAGTAAGGAAACAATTAATGCCATGGTTATAGGTACTTCTTAGCAAAATTATTTTATTTCACAAATAATTCAGATATTATTATCGTAATTATTTTTTAGCATGTAAATGTTGTTCGACCGAAGCTGGTAGTGGAGACAAGTCTGAGAAATTTCCAGCCGAAAATTATGTACCATACACGGCAGAGATAATAAAAGGAAGATTTGCTTTCTCGGTTAATTTCTGCTTTACCAGTTGGCACAACACTTTCACCGCGTCGGAATGCTTGGCGCTGCGGAGATCGACGCCGTTGACGGCCAGGATGGCGTCGCCCACCAGGAAGGCGCCGCTCTGGGCGGCCAGATGATGGTCCTGGATCTCCGAGATGACCACCGGCACGCCGTGCTCCTGCCCACCCTGCAAAGGTCACCGACAACACCAGCTGTCAGTTTCTGTGAGAGAAAGTTAATAAAGAATGCCGGTGTTACCGTGATGGTTAAACCCAGGCTCTGCCCGGCGCCCTTGAAGATCTCCACTTCCCGGACGATCCCGGCCACACTGCGCTCCACCTGCATTTACAGAACAACAAGCACATTAGCTGGCACATCACAAAAAAACATTTTTTAAGTTGTCAGCTATGTAAAACTTTTTTTAACGTATTTATTTATATTTAGCGATAAAAAAACCGGCAGACAGAAAGATTATTTTTACAATGAAAACAAAGCAAGTACGACAACTCAAGGGAGAAAATAAAATACGACACCACGTCAAAAATATTTTTTAAAAGTTTAAATAAAATTTAAGCAAACCAAGAAATTGACATATACTTCGAAGTATACATGTAAAGAGATTATATCGATGACAAAAGACGGGAACAGAATATGAGAAGAGATCGCTAAAATACCAACCCATTCCAAATGACGATCCACTAATACACAAAGAACGAAAGGATAGTAAAAAAATGGTTAAAAAATACATATAAAAATTAAGCCGATAAATTTAATGTTAAAGTACTGCACTTCCAGAGAAAATTATAAAGTTTCTAGCGTAACTTCCTGGGAGAGGAATGCAGCCACCACACTACGTTTGCTCGTGATAATTCTGCCGAGCAGCAGCCACCCACCTGAGCGCGCTGGCGGTCCGTGCGAGCCGATCCGCCCGTGTGGCGCCGACGTCCACGCTGACGACAGGCTTGCGTAATCTGCAAATTATTTACAATTTAACATTATTATTAACAATAATACGCCCGGTTGCATAATTATTGTATTCCTAATTTTTTTAGGTAAACAGCGTACGGTTTTATGACGATGGAGGTTGATTTCGGCTTCCAACTGACTCCATAGGCGATCATGATCTTCCGGACGTAGATCGCGGGCCAGCAGCTGAATCTGCTGAATTCTAAATAAAAAAAAGAATGAACTACGGAATAAACTTACGAAAAAAACAATAAAAAAAGCTTTCAAAAAAAAACAAAAACTGAAAGCCGTAGTAAAGACATCCATAATAAAGACGAACTGGAAAATCAATTAAATTTATTTGACCATTTTTTATGTTCAGCCGGAAAATCGCAAATGGAGAGAAACTTAAAAGCTAACAGATAAGGACAAAAATACAAATGAATAAAATCGATTAATTTTATGTTTCGTAACTGGAATATTATTATGTTTAGCGGTAACACACAAATGGATAATTTAAAATGTTTATGAATGTAAATGTTTTAAAACAAGTGCAAGAATATACAGCGTAGAGTTGAAAACTTTATCCACCGTCCATCAACTCAATTCCGCCAAGGAATGTTTTGCAACGACGACTTTACCTTCCGGCGAGTTCTTTGTCAAGGTAGCGTGCGGCCAGGAGTGCAGCGAACAGCTCGCTCTCCGTGTCCATCAGCCACTGCCGCAGCTGCACGTTCTCCTTGCTCAACTGCGTGTTCTCCGCGCGTAATCGCTCATCGCTCGCCCGCTTTTCGCTCACGGCCACTTTTCCATCGCCCTTCACCAAAACAGACACACAGAATAAAAACAATAAATACTCAACCACACCATGTAATTCGAACAGCAAAAAAGTAAAAAAACCCTTCGAAAAATCAATATTCCATTTTTATCAAACAATTCTCGAACATGTTCTTTTCCTTCCATTTTTTTACGACCATTTCTATTTCATAGCTATTTCGGTTTCTTCGTTAGCCGCTAATGTTATTAATCCAGGAATTTCGAAACAAATCACATTAATTATATAGGTATCAAATCCAAAAAAGAAATTTCATACTACATGTATTCAAACCACCGGAGACTTTTTTTTAAAAATTCCATGCGAAATCAGTCACATTTTATGAAATATCTCTGATAAGTCGGTGTTAATTCAACAATTAAATTGTATTACATAGGGAAAAAATTGGAATTATATACTGTACTGAAAAATTAAATTAACCAATCAGATAAAATGTGGACTGATTCCTTGTAATTATTAGTCAGTTTCCGCGAATGCCATCGCTAAAGCGCAACCTTTTTAAGTACGGACAAAAATGGTTACGGGTAAGTTATGTTAAAAAAAGGCGCAAGGAACAGCGCTGCACGTAACCGATCAATAAGAAAAACAATCACGGGGAAAACACCGGCACATGTTGGAAAAACAAAAACCCCGGCACATACCAGACTGCGGCTAACCCGTTGCGCTTGGTGGGCGTCCTGCTGCTGCGTGGCCGGGTGCTGCAGTTGGGCTTCGTGCACCTCGAAGAGGAGCTGGCGGCGTTCGCTATCGATCAGCGAGCACTGTGTGCGCGCCTCCGTCACATCCTCCCGCAGACTGTACAGCTGCGCCTGCACATGTACACACAACATCACAGCTATTCAGGATTCTGGACGAATGAGATCGGATTATCACCGAGACCGGAAAAATTATTCTCACCATTTTAATTTCAAATTACCCGCGCATAATACACCCGGCTGCGCTGGCTGCGGCAGCCGGAAAAATTAATTCCTTATTTTAAGAAGATGCAACATTGCAACGGCAGCGGATTAACTCGTACCGGGTGAAAGTAATTTATTACAGGAATGTAATCGATACTCAACTCGGAAAATAAAAGTACTGCTGCCAGCGCAAATTTGGGATAAAACAGCCATTTTATCTAGGATGAAAAAACGTTTCAAAAATGCTGTTTAAAAGTATTACTGCTTTAAACATATTCGCAAAAAGGGACCCATTTCTGCATGTGTTTCTTCATAATACTTCATTTTTCACAAGATTGGTACAATGTCTCACAATACCATTGGTACACTTTACTACGTTACATTCGTAATATCAATATTGTATCAGCAGAATGCACTACGAGTTCTACACATTAGATCTTTTTCACCGGGTCTGTTAATTTCGCAGTTAGTTCTTTATAATTTAAATAAAGATCAGTAATATTACATCTTGCGGGGATATAATATTAATGAAATGTAATCTTGCGGGTTAATTTATCATTTAGCTTTTTATGTCAAAGTTTCACTTTTAAAGTTAATGCTTCGTCTGGCTTCGATCATGGTGAATTTCTATACCCTTCTATATTCAAAACAATTTAACACATAATTTTCTCGACAAAAATTCATTAACATACATAACAATAAAGAAGCGGTTTCCATCTCACTGCAAATGTATTTCATATCAAGCGGTTAATTACCCCGTATATTGACAACAATTTTCAAAAACTGACTTTTTTGGTTCAAGCTTTCCATACTTAAGAGAGAAATATTGTATTGCGTTTCACTGAATTCTAATCATGTTAATTTTATCTGCTCGGCGTAAGGGAAATAAATTCCTTTCCATGTTCTAATGCGCTTGTGCAATTCACTCAATTTTTGCAAGAAATTTGACAGCACTACGAATTACAGAAACCTTATTGTGAGAGATAAATCATAAAACATACAAATTTGCCAGTCTTTTTAGAGGTAACAAATTCATTTCAAATTTACAAATTCGAATATTGCTAGATATTTATCTAATTAATTAATTTATATTTAGTTAACTTCAATCGACGGAATCGTTTGGTCGTTAGCAGTTACTTAATTTAGAAAATAATAATAATAAGTAATAATAACCGAAATGTATAAAAATAACAAGAAAAATCCCGGTAATAATTAGGTAGTTGTAGTTGAACGAACTAGTTCATAGTTACAGAATAGTTAGTAATTAAACTCAAATAATTATTACTGGAATAAAATAAGAAAAACAGCAAGAAAATACTAGAAATATTATACATAATCATTTTTCCTTGTCAAAACTTATTGCATTTACAGATTTAACTCATTTACTGTTTATTTTTTCTGAAGAATAATAACAAACGAAATTTCAATTTCCTGACAAGGAGTCTCGCGGAGAAATTCCCGGGGAGCAATCGAGAAAAGGAATTCTCAAGAGGATTGCGCCCAGTGGAAGAGAGACCTTGAGGCTTTTGAGGAGGTGTGGAGTGCGCGTCAAGTGTGCTGAGAGCAGCGAAATTAGCGCCGTCAAGACGCTGCAAGTGCTGCGTATGTGTGTGCTAATTCAGCTAATACAGCATGCTGTAATGTTGCTTTACCTCCAGTCTGCAGTTGTTCTGGAAGATGGACTGCGCCTTCTCGCTCAGCTGCGTGAACGTGGCGCACAACGTGGCCAGCTTCTCGCGGATGTTGGCCGCCAGATTGTACTCGTCCGGCTCCAGTTCGCGCAGCGCCAGATCCACTTCCACGTGCGCTGAACAACATGTCGAAACATGAATAAATATTGCAGCGGAAAATCAAACCATTACACTAACCGCGATCAAACTCCGCTTCCAGAATATCCAGCCAGCGAAAGATCCCACCCGAGACGGACATTTTTGCAGGAGTAAGATTTATTCAGGAAAGCAGAATCATCCACGTGCACGGTAGCGAGAAAAGGAAAACGTTGGTAAATTACCGTAAATACAAAGATCGTGAAAATTCCAAAACACGTTTTTGCAACTGCTGTCAGTGCAGTGTTTACGTTGCAGTTGGCCAGAAGTGCTATGTGCGCTGCGTGGCAGTCCATTCGCACCAAAATACACGCTGCTGCAAAGCGACCCGCCTGAGATGCAAGCTACGATGACAGCCTCTTAATTTACCGCCGTGGTAGTGGCTTTTCACTGGAGACATGGTAAAAAGTCACTAAAAACTGTAAAAACTAAAAAGTACAGTAAAAACTAAAAACTGAAAACTATCCGCATAAAAGGAGGAAGGAGCGATTTAAATTCTTATAACAAGTCAGTTCCTGAATTGTTGACATTAATTACCGTAATTACTGTACAAGTAATGTACAAGATTACAATGGAAAATAATATTGCGCGGCGCTTTCTCGTGGAGAGACTAAGTAATTCGTGATTCTCGCCGAGGATGCAGACTGGCAGTCTGGCAGTGTGTCATTTTGACGTCACTAACATACAGGGATTTTACGGTGCGCCAACAGGAGAACTACGCATTCGCTCTGTTTCTGTTCGTGTGCTGTCATATGGGCGGTGGTGTGATACCGTGGCCAAAGCACTGTCGCTTAATTTAGGAATACTGTAAATATTTTGTCAGAGGCACACGACTGCGCCTGGTGCATACGGCCCACCATGGACGTGTTTGCACTCATGCTTGCCGTATCGCCTCTCTCGCTGTACGTACGTGTGCTGCTGCACTGCACTCATATCCGCTGAAGCGGATATACGCGGCGCACACACTGAGCATACTTGCTCTCTCGTCCCTCTCTCGCAGTATGACTCAGCGTTCATACGCTCGCGTTGGATTGAGTCCAGTCTGCGCATCATCACACAGCTGATGGCACACAGCACGTGCTTGCCGTCAGTTGCTTCTTTCACGCCTTGACGGACGCTCAAGAGCCTTTTCTAGCATTCACTTGCTTAGCCATCAGTGCTTTGTTCTTGCATTCCCTGCTATTACGCAGTATTGTTCCTTTATTTGTACAATAAAGCATCACTCGTGATCTCCTCGCGCTTGCCTGTTACATGGTAGCAGAATCGTTTGGTTTTCTTCCAACGGACCCTTTGAGGAGACGGTGAAGGCTCAAATTACGGAGAACTCGTGAAGAACCTGAAAGTCACTGTCAGATTGATTGCTGAAGCAATCTCTGCCCTTGACTTTGATCAGAACGGTCGCATCGTCTTACAGCTGAGGAAAACGGGGATCACTGAAGTGATTCCTACCCAGCTGGTGAGCACAGTTCCTTGGTCTCTTCCACACTGAAGAGCGGAATCTCAGTTTCCCGAACGTACGGACATTTTCTTCTCCCAACTGACGGATCAGACTCGAACGAGAGTCTGCAGAGCGATAGGATTAATCCAATAATACGGGGACCTTCGCTTTGAACAGCGACCCGCAACTTTACTTGCGGATTTCAGCTCGGAAACGACGGATTTCCGACCTCGGACGGAGGAAATCGAGTGGAACCGACACCGACACCGACACTGGTAAAGTCACGGTTGTAGGTCGATTTCAGCCGAAACTAGGTCGGCTTTTCATTTTCTAGCGGTAGAAAACTATTTCTAGCCGTAGATCTAAATTTTCTAACGGTTAAAAAGTAATTTCTGACGGAGAAACCGACTCGGAATTTTGCTTTTGGTCGAGAACCGACCTGCTAGGTCAACGATCCTGTCTAGACAGTCAGACAAAGGCTAACCGGCAACAGGTCGGAAATTCTCTTCATTTTGATTTCTAACGGTGTTTCGACCACCAGAAAATTTTCTTAATTAACAAAACTAATTTTTAACGGTTAAAAATTTCAAAATCCGACTAGATAAACTTTCTAGCCGACCTAAAATAATTTGTTTTTCTTGCGGAAAATAGCGCGAAAATTCTCGAACTTCCTTGTGACGTCATAACGACCGCTTATCAGTACTTAAGAGGCAGCCAATCAGCGTGCAGGGGAAAGTTCCCATAGCTTAACATAGGCGTGATTCATCGTTTTTTGCAAATTTTGCACGCGGCTCGCATTCTGTGACGTAGGCAGAAGTGCAAGACCACTTAACCTGTTACGTCACACTGGTCAGCACAGTAACATAGGACGTACTACACCGTACTACTATTACGTACTGTACTGTACCATCGTACTGTATATTAATACCCTGTGTACTGAGTCACCAACAGACACATCAACAACAACAACAACATCTCACCGGACGTTCCTGACCCTTGGAAGTTCCCGAAAAAAAAGACGTTCCTGATTTTGCCGAACATCTTCACACAGAAGATTGTTCGACTTTCTCTTTCTAACTGATTAAACCCTTGAGGCTCCACCAGAGTCGACCCGACTTGACAACAATGTCGAATCCCCGAGAGGATCAATACGCGAGAAAGTTCAACACGGACTATTCTCGGCGTGCGAATATGACCGGGAAGTACTCACTCCGGTACGCCGGTCAAGACAAAAGTCAGCCATCCTCCACCGACTCGACTAAGTCGGCCGAAGCAAAGGAGAGACGCAACGAACGCATCCTCCTAGCCGACTCGAATCCGACATCGGACGACAGTTTCGAGGACGCCCGGGATAAAACATTCCTGGAAGCCCCAGCTGACACAGCAGCCCCGTCCCACCCGACCGGGGTGGATGTGGAACAGCTGCAGGCTGAGACCACATTGTCTCATGCCGACTTGGAGTCGAGCTCACACAGAGCTCATGGCTCGGTAGTCACAAAGGCAACCGAGCTCGGACGGCAATCACCCAACAGGACGGTAGGAGTGCTGAAGCCGACCTCGCCCAACACGGACATTCCGACTAACCAAGTCGGAAGGCAATCGCCGACCACACAGGCCGAGCGAAAATCTCCGACCAAGGAAGTCGGTGAACAACAACCGACTATGGTGGCCGACCAACAAACGGTCGACCGACCTCCGGGAAAAGAAGTCGACCAACAGCAGGCCGACCTGCCACAAACCCGGGAGGCCGAACAACCGACCTCGACCGGAATGGAAAAACCGACAACAGAAGTCGGCAATGTCCAACCGACCACACAGGTCGGAAGGATTTCACCAATTGTGAAGGTCGGTCAGCCGAAACCGACCACGGCGGATCCACAGAAGGAAGTCGGCAACAGCCAATCGACTAGCCTGGAACGGCAACCACCCGACACAAAGTCGGATGCGACCGTCCAGCCAACCAAATCACCAAATGGAACGAAAGATTCCGAGGTACCGCCACGAAGCGGCCCTCACCCAACCGGATCGCCGACCAGCATACCAGCACCCAGTGAACAGGTTATCTCACCGTTAAGCCGACCTTCGCCAACCGGACGCGAGTCGACTCGAGTAACTGAAGCTCAACAAACGGTGAAGTCGACTAAGGCGACACAAAGTCGACCTGTCGACCTGAAAATCAGATCGTCACCACCGATGTTTGAAACGGGCGAACTCGGTAGTACTCCGTCACCGACAAACGAAGTCTTTGACGCAACAACAGCGTCAAGACCGAATAGTGCGGACGGATTCTTCACGATGCCACTGGGGTCCAACAAGGACGACCTCACTCATCAGGCCACTTCACTCGAATATACGGCCGAGAAGTGGATAGCGGCAACACCGCCCGAAAGGATCGTAGACGTCGACCTACTCCGCTCGAGATGCCGTAGATTGATCACTCAGATCGCTTTGGCAGACAGAATTATCGACTCGGCGGGAAAATCGCTCCGAAACTCGGAAGATACCCATCGGCTCGAACGAAGCAAATGCGAACGCGAAATGGCCGACGCCAACAAAGGCATCGCCATCCAACAACGGGAAATCGACCGGCTGAATGCCATATTGAAGCGTACCGACCAACCGTGTCGGCACGACATCGACGAAGTCACTACACTTAAAGGCACGTTGGATCGATCTATGGATGCGGTCCACGAGTTAAACCGAGAACTCGCCGAAGCGAACAAAGCGCTTGAAGAAGCCCAGAAAGACCTGGCCGATGTACAAACTGCATCGGTCGAGTCGGAGCAGGCAGCCGGAGCGTTCCACCAGCAACTCAATACGGCCAATGAAGAGGCCGAGGTCTATCGAAACGAAGTCGATAGATATGTGGTGGAATTAAAGAAGGCCGACGACGAGATCGACCGCCTAACGCACAGAGTTGACGAGCTCGAGTCGGAAATCGAACTTGTCTTCACCAGAATGGGACGACGGTTCATCGATGAGAACGCTCGGGACATGGGCTTTCCTAACCAAAGGACGGCCGATGTCGACCTAGTGGAGGCAAACGCTCAGCTAGCCGACCAGGTCCATGGACTGAACAAAGTCCTTAAGGAGGAACAAAAACTCCGAGCCCAATTGGAATACAACTTGAACGAGGCCCAAAAGGTAAACGAGGCGCAACACAGCCGCATCCTTTACCTGGAGGCCCGTGAAACCGAGCTGTACGAATTCGGCGAACAAGCCGCCCGCAACCTCACGGAAATGATGAGGCAAATGGACGAGATGGACACCGAAACACGGTGCCTGAGGGAGGAAAAGAAACACCTGGAACAAAGCCAGGTCGAACTTACCTCACACCTGGAACAAAGCCAGGTTGAACTCCCTTCATACCGGGAGCAAAGTCGGGCTGAACCTCCTTCATACCGGACGTCCATGGCACAGGATCAACAGCCGTCACGAACAATCAGTGACATCCTGTGGGGTATTAACCCATCTCAAGAAATGGTGAAGAAGGAGAACAACACCTCCTACTTCGTCGGAGTCATAACCACTGACCCGAGTGTGGGAACAATCCCACAGCCACCAACAGTACCGAGTGCTCCGGAACCGGAACACAATACGTCGACCGCGGTACCACGAGTACCAACGTCGAACGTGCCGACGACGACGTCGGCCGGTGCATACACCAGCACCTCGTACGCGACGCGAACAACAATGTACGCGCCGGTACCTAATGCCAGAGGAGACCGGACGACAAACGCCGAACGTCTCCCAATCCAGCCACCAAGACCTGGCATGGAGGCATACCGGCCACCACGGACGAATTCCAACCCGAACTTGCTCCGCCAGAACCCGCAGTTCGACCTTGAACGCGGGCGAGCTCGGTCATTCAACACGGCCGACCAGCAGCAGGACGGACGAAACGGAGAAGACAGCTCCGATCAACAAGGCCGGAGGCCTCCAAACCGACTTACACAGAGTCGGATGCCGGCTCAGGGAACACAGCCCGACCGGTATGGAAGAGTCCACGACCAACCGAGTGGATTCTACCCGCAGGCGCCGAGACAAAACCGAGCGCCCCTCCACAACAGTATGGAGGACAGCCGCAACAGCCTCGTCACGCAGACCAGGCTCAGGCTCGGCATCCGCAACAGGACGGATACGAAGGCCATGACGACGATGCCTACCAACAGGAGGCGTACGAAGACCAACAAGGTCACATGCCATACGTCAATCCACCACCCGCCCCGGCTGCACAACAAGCTGCGCCGGCGGCACACCCAACTCCCCTGGAACAAAACCCAGCGCACGTTGCTTTGGTACGAGCAATAGCCCACGGACGTCGGCAACCCTTACCACCGTTCGACGGGGACCACACCAAACTTCATGGGTGGCTTAAGCAAATCCGAAGCCTGTATCGTCAAGCCCAACGATGGTATGAAGACGATCAGACCTTCATGTCCGACTTGATAGCCGAACTGGACGGCCAAGCGAAAGAATGGCATACTCTCGAAGCCGCCGGAGAACCACTCGGCGGATGGCCAGTCAACTTATGGCTGACCAAATTCGAGCAGAGATTTGCGGACAAAAACAAAGAAGTGAACATGATATCCAGGATTAACAAACGGATATTCCGTTTCGGCGAAAAAACGCCGGAACAATACTACGACGCAATGATGTTCATGAAGTCCCAAGTCCCGACGGTCACAGACCAAATCATACTGTACCACCTTAAGGAGAACGTTCATGAGCCCCAACTGCGGGCGGCCCTGGAAATCAGGATGCCGTCAACGCCGATCGAGTTCCGCGACTATTTACGGGACTTCGTCAACGGCAAGGAAATGTACGAGGTACGCAAGTCGCGTGACAGCGACTACGCTAGAGTTCGGGCAGCAACACCTGCACCTGTCCCGACTCCACCTCCGGCGATACCACAACAGACCGGATATCAGCCACACATGATGCCGGGATACCAGACTCCAACGGCACAATACGGACAACTAAGTCCGGCTCCGACGCCACCGGTGCAACAAGCACCAGTCCAGCAACAGACGTGGGCAGGCGCGGCAGCAGCGAACCTGAATCCCCCAGCACCTGGAGTTGGAGCCCCCGTTAACAACTACGGCGGCCCAGGTTATAGTTCGGGCGGTAACCAAAACAACACAGGTTTTGGTTACGGACAAAACTCGAACCAGGGGTACTCCGCTTACGGACAGTATCCCCCACAAGGATACGGCGGCGGAGGTTATGGTCGCGGAAAAGGGCGCGGCGGCGGGAACCGCGGCCGTGGGAACTTCCCTAACCGCGGCGGAGGCGGCGGCCCACAAGGCAACCGACCTCCCCAGGCACAACAAGGTGCTCGGCAAGGAACATCGTACGTCGATAAGATGGAAGCGGCCTTCTTCCAGTGGACGAAGGATAAGACTTTCCGGTGCAGGCACTGCATGTTCAATAACCATGACGAGTCGCGCTGCATCTATGGTTCGGATAACAATCCGAACCTTCGGTGGTACGACGACTGGTACCGCCGATACTCGACGAATGGCCCGGTAGGCTCGGTGAATCCCTTCTGGAAGGACATCGTGCCACCGCCACGTCTTCGCCAGCAACAGGCTGGTGGCTCGGGTAGCCCCGGCAATGGAAACCGGTCGCCCGGGCGGGGGAATGGCGGAAACCGCAACAATAGCGGCGGGAACCGACAAGGTTCCCCGGCATACAGAGAACCGTTGCCGCCCCGCCAGTCGTTAAACTCGACGCCACCCAACAATGGGCCGGCTCGGAGTAACTCCCCGGGAAACGCCCAAGGTCGATGAGTTCCGGTGACTCATTCGACCTCCAACATCCGACCGAACCACCGGACAAGGATAACCCCACTAATCAGCCGCCAACCTCCCGGAACGAGCCGAACTTAGATCCGTTACAACAACGGATCGTAACAGTCCTAAACACATTACGACTGGATTGGATCAGTTGCACGGAAGACGAACTTCTTACGGCACTGTCCGCCTCTACAAAGGAGGCAGAAGCTGCTCGAATTAAGGCAGCCGAACTCGGAATTTCCATCAACAATGGAGAAATCGAGATCCGGACCGGAACGCAAGAAATGCCCGGCCGAACTGACCCAGCGCATCGACTTGGCGCTGGAACATCGGAAGCTCGGAACGAACCGAACTTTCCTACAACGATAAAGGAAGGCTACCAACAGGTAGCCACCATCCTCCAACTACTCGGGCTGAACGAAAACAGCTCCGAGGAGGATTTCGCAAAGGCGATATCGGCCTCCACAAAGGAGGCGGAGACGGCTCGGAAGTTAGCCGCTCAGTTCGGCGTGTACGCCAACAATGGCACCGTCGAAGCGTGGCCCGGGATGCAACAAGCACTCGAGGCGACCGACCCAGCCCCTCGATTCGAAGCTGGAACGTCGGAGGTCGGAACGCAGAAATTGCCCGACCTAAGCAGTGCGAACAAAGCGACTGCGCCGTCCGTCACACAAAGTGACGTAGTACGGCCCGGCCACGGAAGTTGGACCGGATTGCCGGTGAGGATAAACTCAACCGAGCAGGCCAGACGATGCCCAAGACGCGGAGGACCGGGACGCCGATTCACGCACAGGGGCAACAGAAACTTCCCCAATGTATCATCCGCACGCGCAACGGATAGATACGCTGCGACAATGGCAGCAATCGACCTCACCGAAGAATCGGAAGGAGAAGTCGAAGAATGGGAAACAGTCCCATTGGGAGCACAGGTACCCGTTTACTCTCGGCCAGGAGAAGCGGACCTCTTCCAGCCAAAAGAGCGACCAGCTAGAACGATAGCCAGTTCTCGAACATTCCTGAACCTCGACTATATGTGGTCGAAATTGAGGCCAACAAACACCTCAATAGAGGAACGGATACTGGCACAGGCACAACGGTTCCGAACCGCCAAATTACCGGAGGACGGAGTAGCTAACCGACCTGAGGTACAGGAAGCGGGTGAAGTCGGAGTCGAACTTACACAAAGTTCAACTCAACAGCCAGCCGACCACGGACCGGTGTCACTAATTCCCATCAAACCAACGATACGGGAAGTAACTTTTGAGAAGGGAACGCATAAGAAACCGAAAACAGTTCGAGCTTGGACACATGAAATCCAAGTCGGATCCACGCCCACAATGGCGATGTTAGATACCGGAGCGGAGACTTCGCTCATCGAACAACGGTTTTGCGAGAGGAACGGTTTAACGATGCAACCCCTCGGACATTACACCAAAATACTTGGAGTGGGCGGACAAGTCGCCTTCGTAGTGTCACACTGCTGTACGGCACCTGTAACAATGCAGGGCTTTACTAGCCACCACACATTCCACGTCCAGCCGACCGAAGCGGATATCCCAGTGCTACTCGGATGCGACTACCTGCATTCGAAGTTCACTTTTATTCTTACACCAATTCCAATTCCGGAACAACCGGAAGGAAAGACGGTAGTGCAGTCTATCCCGATACCAGAGCGACCACTCTGCGACAGAATAGAGCGGTAACTTACGAGCAAATACGGGACGCACAACAAATGTGTGAACCTGTAATCGCCCTCATGAATGACATAGAGGACGAAGCATGGGAATGGGAAGATGAACGAATTCCGATCCATCGACAGTACATGGAATACGGACTCCCCGTCCCACGACCTTTGGAAATGCCCTGCCAGGAACTAGGCTTTCAACTTTTTGCCTATATGCAGCGAGTTCAGTTGCACGGAGAATCGTCAACGACCGCATTCTGGCAACGGTATGGCGAAGACACCGCTATAACGCGACATGTTCCCGACCCATTGCCGCCAATTGAGGAGCATACTCCGACCACAGTGCAATTCGTGAGTAGCCCGGCGAAACCCCAGGACGACGTAATCCTGGAGGAAACTGATAAACCTTATCAGTGTACCATCTGTGAGACAACATTGACGGAGTGGTACGGGCCATAAAGGCTCATCACGACTTAACGTGGTCCGACGACAGACCGTCGTCACCGTCACCTCCGCAACAGGAACGCAAGGTAGACCGCTTTCGGAAGCCCCAACAAACGCGCATCCAATGGTTGAGCGACATAGGCTCACAACCAACCGACCTTGAGAACCAGGACGGAGCAAGTCGACCTACCCAACCGACGGAGCAAGTCGACCAAGCCGAAACGACCACACAGGCCGAAGTCGGCAATATACCGCAAGTTGGACAGGAAGACGGAATAACCGTCGAAAACGAAGATTACCAGTCGGACGACTCGGATATACAGAGTACGAGTGATTCGGCGGACACCGGCACCGATAACCGACCTTCGGAAGAATCCGAGGAAGAAGACGACGAAGAATTCGACCTGTCAGTCCGACATTGTAAGACGGATAAACCGAGCATAAACGACTCGGGCGATTCGTCATCGGAGGACGAAGAACCGACCTACGATGTACGGCTAACTACAGCATTGCGGACTATAGTTCACACAGAATTTATAGTCGAGCAACCGGAACAAACCGAACAACCTAAGCCAGTCGACTCCGAACAACAGGAGGAACTTGACCAACTTAAGGCTTTGCGGGAATTTGGAGGAGGTAAACCGGAGGAAGACGATTTCCGACCTCCAACCATAGTCGTCCAGCAGTTGTCAACGGAACATCCGACCTTGGCTAACTTAACCGACCAACAGAAGTCGGAGCATTTCAACACATGGAAAGCACGAGTCGCCAAAGTAACGACGATCGAGGAGTTGGACCTGGACAACAAATGCCCAGAAGTCCACCACCTAAAGCTGGATCCCCACGTAGAGACGAAAGCGCTAGACCGACAAGTCGTCTTCAACAGCGAGCGAGTCTCTCCCAGCATGGTCAACATGTTCGATTAAGATACGGACGGCCAAACCAATGGATCCGAAGACCAATTTACTTCTACCCTACAACGGGTAGTCCGACCTATTCGGCCAATCGAAGCCAAGATCGACATCCGACCGACAAACGGCGGCCTGGATAAACATTCAGAACACGACTCACCAAACAAAGGTGTTGAAAGGTGTTCGACTCGGACATATGCAATACGCTGATGTCTATGAACCGGAAATCAACAATGCATTCGTCGAATGGGAACTCCCACACAGAGTGGCGAAGACTTGGCCCCCCGACTCGGGAAGTAAAGCCAAAACCCCAATTCGAAGTTTTCGAGGCAGGAGTTCGAGCCCTAACGGAAGGTCAAACTCATTCCTCGAGCCGTAACAATGGTAGAAGTCGTCCTGGACGTACCGGTATCCAGGACCAAGTGTATACCTCCCAGTGAATCCGACCCCAAACGAGACGGAGTCGAATTCATGGACAGTGTTACCAAACATGACGGGAAACGATTCACCGTCATGAGGCTATCCACACTCATCGGAGATCACCTTACGTAAAGGTGCCCCGATGGGCCGAGCTAAAGCATTCACCATGATGACGGACGACCAAAAGGTCGATGACACGAAAGTCAACACGGCTGAAGTCGAGCAGGAAGACGCGGAATCCCAAGAGGCGACGAAGAATCATCGACTCCATGAATTTCGGTAAAAATTTAACCGACGAGCAATTAGCCAAACTGAAGGCAGTTGCATGGGATTACCGGACCGTATTTCCGACCTCGAAGAAACCCTACAGGGACGTCAAAGGGGTAACACATACCATTGACGTCCAGGGCGCACAACCGATTAAGATGAACCC